>NW_020175393.1:15288179-15341948 GCF_003031525.2 Neophocaena asiaeorientalis asiaeorientalis
CAGACACTCCATGAGAATCGGCAGTGTTTTCTTTGAGAATGTGGTTTGGGAATGAGGTCAGACTATTAGCCCTTCATTACAGCAAAAATGCTCTGCATTTAGCAGTTTTCCACCTTTGTACAGAGGGGACATGGCCATTCATAAAATGATAGCCTTGTAAGACCTGGAAAAGATCTGTAGTGTTTAAGAGCATGGGTGCCTCTTTTCATTTATTTAACAAACACTTGTATAGCCTTTAACTTGTGCCTGGTACTGTTTGAAGCACTTGCAAATGACCTTATAAGAAACCCCGATATTGCTGAGGCCCAGAGGTTAAGGGACTTGCCCAGGGTAACACAACCAGCCTGCACAGGGCTGGGAATTGAGCCCTGGCTCAAGAGGCCATACTCATCATGGCTATGATATGCTGACTCACTCGATGTGACTTGAATCCTGACCTCTCTTAATTCTCGTGTTCTCATCAGTCAGTGGGGAATAATAGTAATACTTATATCATGGAGTTTTGGGGAGCATTCAATGAAGTAAGGCCTGTGCAGCATTTCTCACAGATCCGAACTATAGCACGTGCTTAATATATGTGCTGTTTAGGTCCAACTCCCCAATTTTGTACTGTTAGGAGCCAGGGATCAATGGTTAAGTGACTTGCCCAGAGGCCTGTGGAGCATTTCTCACAGATCTGAACTATAGCACGTGCTTAATATATGTGCTGTTTAGGTAGATACAGGTCCAACTCCCCAATTTTGTACTGTTAGGAGCCAGGGATCAATGGTTAAGTGACTTGCCCAAAGTCAACATCAGCAGATATCTCAGCTAAGAGAGGGATGTTTGGTATATAGTTCCCAGTCCAAGGTCTTTCCAATGACTGCATCATGCTTTTAGAATGACTAATTTGTCTCCCAATTTGTCCGGGACTTTCCCAGTTTTACTACCGACAGTGCTGTGTCTCAGGAGACCTCTCCAAACCCCCTCAGAAACTCATCACCCTGCTTGTCATCTAATTGTTCTCTGCAGCAGACAGGTCATCCTGCCTCGCTCCCTGACTTCTGACTTCTTGGTGAAAAGTTCCCTCCAACTTTTAAACCCTTTGCACCAAACATAGGTGAGAAAGCTCTAAATAGTCTCAGAGCATGCAAATATTTCTACTACCTTGGAAAACAATAGAATTGGCTGATTCTGTCACTGCTTTATCAAGTGTTCTTGTGTTTTGTTCACACACACACACTCACACAAACACAATATCACAGAAGGTACAGCACCATGATAACACTTTAATGTATACTGCTTTACATTTTCGAAACACTTTCAGACCCGTTATCTCATTTGGCCTTGTTTAATCTTTGCAAGGTTCTATCTCCATTTTGCCCGTGAGGAAATGGGAGCTCAGATAGTTATGACTTGCTGAAAGTCACAAACCTGAGCCTCTTACTCAAAGACTAATGCTCTTTTTCCTACCCGGTATTAGTACATGGTAGGACTTTATAATAATGGGTAATTCTTTTCACTCAAGCCAGAGACAGGATAAGAATAGGGCACTTACCTCAGTGCAAAATTTAAGGAGTCATCAAAAAACTCAGTAATCAAGATAAATAATATTCTAATTTAATAATTGAGAAGTAAAAACATATGCAAAAAACCATGATGAGCAAAATACCAACTTAAAAAAAATGATTGGACATTAATATAGAAAAAAAATAATTTAGACAGACCTTATAGCCATCACAAAAATTAACTCAAAATGGATCGTAGACTGAAATGTAAAACACAAAACCATGAAAATCCTAGAAGATAACTTAGGAGAAAATCTAGATGGGTATGGCAGTGCCTTTTGAGATACAACACCAAAGAAATAACTTATGAAATATTTATGAAAGAAATAATTGCTAAGTTGGAATTCAATAAATTTAAAAACTTCTGCTCTGCAAGTGCTCTGTGATGACCTAGATGGGTGGGATATTTGAGAAGTAAAAAAGTATGCAAAAAACCATGATGAACAAAATACCAACTTTAAAAAAAAATGATTGGACATTCATATAGAAAAAAAATAATTTAGACAGACCTTATAGCCATCACAAAAATTAACTCAAAATGGATCGTAGACTGAAATGTAAAACACAAAACCATAAAAATCCTAGAAGATAACTTAGGAGAAAATCTAGATGGGTATGGCAGTGCCTTTTGAGATACAACACCAAAGAAATAACTTATGAAATATTTATGAAAGAAATAATTGCTAAGTTGGAATTCAATAAATTTAAAAACTTCTGCTCTGCAAGTGCTCTGTGATGACCTAGATGGGTGGGATGTGGGGGGAGGGAGGTCCACGAGGGAGGGGATATATGTATACATATAGCTGATTCGCTTCATTGTACAGCAGAAACTAACCCAATATTGTAAAGCAGTTATACTCCAATAAAAAAAAAGACAGTGTCAAGAGAATTAGACAACAAACCACATATTGGGAGGAAATATTTGCAGAAGACATATCTGATAAAGGGCGGTTATTCAAAATATACAACAGTAAGAACACAACCAACCTGATTAAAATATGTACCAAAGACTTTAACAGATATTTCACCAAAGAAGCTATACAGATGGCAAATAAGCAGACGAAAGATGCTTCACATCATATTCCATCAGAGAAATGCAAAGTTAAAATAACAATGAGATACCACTACACACCTATCAGAATGGTCAAAATCCAGAATGCTGACGACATCAAATGCTGGTGAGGATGTGGAGCAACAGGAACTCCCATTCATTTCTAGTGGGAATGCAAAATGGTACAACCACTTGGGAAGATAGTTTGGCGGTTTCTTACAAAACTGAACATAGTCTTACCATAAGATTCAGCAGTGATGCTTCTTGGTATGTATGCAAATAAGCTGCATACTTATGCCCACACAAAAATTTGCACATGAATATTTATAGCAGCTTTATTCATCATTGTTAAAACCTCTAAGTAACCAAGGTGAGTGAATGGATAAAAATAAACTGTTGTACATCCAGACAATGGAGTATCATTCAGTGCCTAAAAGAAATTAGCTATCAAGCCATGAAAAGACATGGAGGAGCCTTAAATGCATATTAACAAGGAAAAGAATGCCATCTGAAAAGGCTACATGCTGTATGATTCCAACTATACGATGTTCTGGAAAAAGCAAAACTATGAAGACAGTAAAAAGATCAGTGGTTGCTAGGGGTGGCAGGTGGGGAGAGATGAATGGGCAGAGCACAAAGGATTTTTAGGTCAGTGAAACTACTCTGTATGATGGTATAATGATTGATATATATCATTTTACTTTTGTCCAGATCCATAGAATGTACAACAGCAAGAGTAAACTATGGACTTTGGGTGATTATGATGTGTTAATGTAGGTTTATCCTTGGTTAAAAAAGTATACGATTTTGGTGAGTGGTGTTGATAATGGGGGAGGCTCTGCATGTGTGGGGCAGGGGGTATTTGGGAAATCTCTGTACCTCTCTCAATTTTGTTGTAAACCTTAAACTGCTCTGAAAAAAAAGTCTTAAAAAAAGACAGGATTTAATCCTGTGTTTTCGCAACCTTGCCTCACTCTCCTCACCCTAATCCTGGTCTTGCACACAAGTTCTTTTGCTGTAATGAAGAAGAATGAACTCCCTTGGTGGACTGGAATAAAGATTCAGTTAGTAAACTTTCTGGGTTCAGCAAACCTACCTCGTTCGTTTTCCTTTTTATTTTCTAACTTATTTCTTTCTTGGAGCATTTTCCTCTCTTTTTTTATTCAAGTGTACTTGATTTACAATGTTGCATTAGTTTCAGGTGTACAGCAAAGTGATTCAGCTATACATATTACAAATATATATATATATATATATATACACACATACATATATCTATTCTTTTACAGATTCTTTTCCCTTATAGGTTATTACAAGATATTGAGTATGGTTCCCTATGCTATACAGTTAGGACCTTGTTGGTTATCTATTTTCTATATAGTGGTGTGTACATGCTAATCCCAAACTCCTAATTTATCCCTCCCCCCTTTCCCCTTTGGTAACCATAAGTTTATTTTCTATGTCTGTGAGTCTATTTCTGTTTTGTAAATAAGTTCACTTGTATCATTTCCCCTCTTGTCAATACTTTTTATAATAGTTGTAAGAACCCATCTTCTGAGTCATCTGTGAGTAATTCTTCAGAACCTGGACCTCCTAGAAAATGTGTGGCCTGCTTAACTTAGGCCCACCAAACACAGCTCACCCAGCATGGGCACGTCTGTGAGAATGGGCCATGGTGCAGGAGTGCTGCTGGGTCTTTCAGAAGCATGGACTGTAGCCAGAATTGCAAAGACAGCACCTATAGGGCCAGGGCGTTGGGGGACTGGGAGGGTCATCACGAAGGTGGTGGCAGCAGCTCCTGGGGCTGCAGGTTCTTTCAGATGTTTATGATTTGGGGCCTGCCTTACAAAGAAATCTTCTGCTCCAAAAGGAAGTAGCGTACTCACCAGCAGGGGCTGGCTGACTGTTCTTGATTAGAGACCATCTGTGGTGAGTATTAGAAGTAAACGTCTCTGGAAAAAGTGTACACTTTTATGCTTTGGCATGCCATTTGCATCACACTGCCTCCTCGGCAAAATATGTTTAAAAAAATCTCAAGCTGGTTGCTTTTTTTTTTTCTTCCTCACCAGTCAGCATTCTTTTGCTTGAAAGGGCTTTCATCTACAAGGCTGCCTCTTCCTGTCACTTCCCTCACCCCTTAGGAATCAAAAGCCACTTCATCAAGCTCAGGCATCAAAATGAACAAAACAATGAGATTGTCAGTGTTCAATGACTAATGCAGGTTTGCTGCCCGTGATGCCGATATGGAGACAAGTGTGGAATACCTATAATGTTTTCTAATAACAGCAGGCGGATCAGCATTGTTTTCTCGGTTATATCACTAATTTTAAAGTAGAGCAAAGACGAAAATAGGGCAGAAAAACTTAGAGATGCTTTCACCTGGGAGGAAAAACAGGTCCTTCATTCCCAGAGCACCAAAAAAGGGAAGATACTAATGTGGGTTTTTTTTTTCTTTTTTTTTTTAGAGGGAAAAAACAGAGAAATGTATAGAGGGCAAACACACACGTGTACACACACGTGCATATAACCCTGACACAAAGGGCACTAAACAAAAGACAGTGGTTCCCCAGTATGAGCAGAATACTGGGTACCTTAGAAGGAGAGATCTTATAGCCCCTTTGAATTCTTATTGTCCTTACAAAAGAAGTGCTTGTCAAAACAGGACCACCTCTGTTGTCACACATGGCTGTGAAAGAAACTATTCCACAAGAGTAAATATTTTAGGAAATGGGCATTTTTAAGGTCCCCAAACAATACATTGATCCTTTGGCCACTAAGGGGGTTGACCACCTCATGAGGCTCTACCAGCCGTGATCAGTTATCGTCCTGTGCTCTCACCCGGTGGTTCCTCTGGCGTCTTATTTATGTGCACAGAGTTTCTTGCCTGTATGCTAAGTCGCCCCAGACTCTACTTTTTCATCCAACGCCTTGTGTCAATTTCAGTAGTTTTTATATCCCCTTTGTTGACAGCTATCACTGTTGTCAACATTTCATCAAATTGTATCTGTCTCCAGAGGTCTTCCTAGCAGACCCAAATGTCTCTTCTGATTTATTCTTTTTATCTACTGTGGGTCAGTACACTGGGGAACCAAACCTTTTAGATTTCTGTCTAAAAGGAGGCTCTAAGAAAGGGCTTTTCTGTAGATCACGAGCATAAGCTTTAGGTCATGAGTTTAAGCTCCACCTTCTTCCTGTGTTCTGGATAGCTGAGCCTGCTAGGGAACTGAGTTTCAGGTACATAGGATGTCTTGTTGTGAAGTTATTTTTACATAGGTCATCTCTCCAACATCACTATAAGCTCCCATGTGGCAGGGACCCCTGTCTTACAAGATTCTGAACGTGTGCACTGCCTAGAGTGGAACTTTATACAGAGCTGGACTTTAACAAACATGTGATACATGGACCCTCCGAGCCTCAGTTTCCTCATTTACAATGCAATGGATGTTATCGCCACGAGCAATTCCCTGGGGAAAAGGGCCGCTAAAAATAAGATTATTCTAGTGTGTGTACCTGTGACACTATAAGGATGGTGAATCTCTTTTGTTCTTTCTAAGGTTATATTGGTCCTATTACTTGGTGCTAAAACAGCCTTTCTTTTACGAAATGGTGACTATAATAAGTGATTCTAAAAATGTCTTACCTGTGATGATATACTACATTGGTAATCCATTTCAGTATCTCAACTGAAATGAAACAAAACTATTATTAGTTTGTAAAAACCGGTTAAAAGTACTGAACTAGAGCAAAATTCCAATCATAACATTCTATACATTTATAAATGTTTCTTAAAGTGCATATATTTCTTAAAATATGTATAAACCTCAACAATGCATGATAGATTGAATATATAAATAGGTTTAAGAAAGATTAGTTAAATTCCTTTAGTCACAGTCCCTCATGCATACTTAAAGTCAGCAAATTTCTGGAGGGACAGAGTTTACTTACTTCAGTTGATGTCATGAAAGCCTCCTGCACTTTCCAGGCTTTTCCTTTAGTTCCTCACAAAGTCAGAAAACAGGCCAGAACAATCGGCTATCTGACCCTGGAGGGCAATTCTGAAAGGTGTCTAAACATTCTTCCTTCACGTTCCAGCGGCCCCCATCCCACTCCCCTTGCCAGCTCTTGGTTCAGAAGAAGGTGAAGAAAAAGAGGAAAGAAGGGACGTTATTTTAACCGTTAGTTGGGGTGTCTGCAAGAACACTTGCTTGAAACTCTCATCCAGGCATTTTTACGCTGAAATGCCCTTAGTGTGCAACTTGGCTCTGCTGAGTGAGGCTCAGTGAGAGTTGATGTATGTCACATGGGAAGCTCTTGGTTGGACAGCCATACTCTAAGGTGGGACAGAGCCGCCCAGCAAAGACGAGTCATTTCTCCCCCGTGTTCTCTTCTGTCCTTGCAAAGAGAGGGACCGTGTGTGTTCCTGAGGACGTGGGAAGAAAAACCCTCCATCTTGTCTCCTCTGCTTTCTTGGCTGCAGCTTACTTAGAATTGCTCGCCTGAACCAACGGCATTTAATTGTCTTGGATTTCTACTCGGACCTGTATGGATTTATAGTCCTTCTCAATTGTTGCTTCTGATGGTTACTTTCAAAAATGATGAATGACCCTCTTAATATGAATATAAAAATTGGATTAATTTTATGGACTTGAAAAAACGTGGGCTTTATTCCACAGACCACAAAATGCCCTTCAAAATGTCCTTCATGGCAACAAGGAGACTGGGAGCCCTGGAGGGGCTTCCTAGGACTGCCACCGGCTGTCTGGGGGTGCCTGGCAAGAACAGAGCCCATCAAGCAGGAGAGAAGGGAGCAGCAGATAGCCAGTTGCAAGCCCTGGAGAAGCATTCCCAAATCAGGGGATTTGCATACTAAAATTGAAAGCATACTTGCATTCAGGAATCAAACGCATGCATTACCACTGTCCTGGAAATAGGCTGACTCAGACCATACAACTAAATAAAAGAATAATGTTTACTCAGAACTGATGTACTTGTTTAAAAAGTTAATGTTTTAAGCTTTCTGCCTTCTAGCCAAACATCGCTAATCTAATTAGAGCTTTCCAACCCCACTTGGCCTGCAAGCAGGCCTGCAGTGCATTGACTGCTCACCAGACAGGATGGACCCCAGGCCCTTTCTCCTCGCCCCCTCAGCTTAAAAAGTTCAGCTCTACCCTCCTTACCATCACCAAATGTTTTCTTCTCATTTCTAAGCCAGCCACCAGGCACATTCCAGCACTTTGCACTCACTCCCTAGAATCCCAGAAAGTGAGTTTATTTGGGTGATAGGTCTTCCCTTAAAGACATTCTTAGAACACTGTGTGGTGAACAGCACATATCTAATTGCAAAGGCAAGGAGATTTTAGCAGCAGAGGGATTTTATAACATAAGGCTGCTTCCAGAGGGGAAGGATCTTTGAGGCTCTCCTACCTCAGACTGCAAGTTGATTCTTTGAAACTTTTCCCCCATTCTCAAGTTGTATCCGGCTAGTTTTTACTGTCTAGGGGACTGGCAGGTGGTGGGCTGGAGAGGTTGTGGATGATGAAGTTTAAGTTTCGGTAGAGTTAATTAGCCATAATCCCATTCTAAACCTAGTTTGCTTTTAATCTTTCAAGATCCAGGAAGGATCGAGCACAAAGAGTGTTACAAAAAAATCATGAAATAAAAATATGAATGCCAGTCTGTGAAGTTTTCCTGCAATTTACACAGAATGGGAACTAGTCTGGCTGCAGTGGTGTCTGGGGTTGCTGGTTGAGAACAGGGGTGTGGCCCTGCATTACTCCTCTCCAGTTCCCACAGCTGCTGACTCTGGAGGTGATGAAGGGATGGAGTAGAATTGGGATGAGGGGTAGTAACAGTGAATGTCTGGATCCCAGGACTCCCATTGTCCCCGAGCCCTCCCCTGTCTATCCCTCACTTCATATTTACACAACCCAGGAGGGGAGTTAGTGCAGGTATTGGTGTTCCCAGGTCACAAGGGAATCACGTGTGTCATAGCTGTTACATGGTTTGCATAGCAGTGCACAGATTTTCACACCACAGGTGGGATGAAACACTTAGTAAGTGCAATTTTCAAAGTTCTGAATGGTTAGGGTACTCAGTGTAAGGAATCGATAAGATTCCTCCTCTTGCTCGTGTAAGTTTCTAGAAGTGAGATGGAGGGAGGCAAGATCATGACCATCTCTTCCTCATGTCAGCCTCTCCCCCACCTTCCAAAGGTTAAAGTGTGTGTTAGTGTCACCTTCAAAAGGTTGAAGTATGTGTTAGTGTTAGTGACAAGGTACCCTGGGACCCAGTGAGGCACTTTTCCATCTTTGGATTCAGAACTCAGTGCGTGACCCTTTCACCCTCTGCTGGGGCTGAGCAGCCTGACCCTTGTCTACACCCCAGGAGGCACTTGACTCCTGCCTTTGCAAGCACTTGGGTCTCTTCGAGTCTGATGGTCTTATTTTCTTCCAAATCTCAACATCTGAACCTTACATTAAGTTCTGGTGGGTGAGGTTTAAGAACCCTGGTGAGGAAGAGTTATGCAACTGTGAAACCAGCAGTTAAAACCAAAACCAAGCAAACAAACAAACAAAACAAAACAGAAAGTGTGTTTATTGTTCAGAACAAATAGAGGGAAACCAGCTTATTTTCTCAAGCTTTTACTCAAACATATTAATGTTGAATGAATTTGGGGGGCACACTCTGATTTAGTTCATTTCTTCATGGTTTGCTTGAGTCAAATTCTGTGTCTTCCACTGAGAAAAAAGCTGTGGTCCTGCTTCCTACCTGCCTTGTTAATTATACTCCGCCCAAACACAGTGGTAACGTTGCCATTATCTTATGGATCACGTGCCACGTTGCACAGTACTTGCATTGTAACTCAGAATTCAGCCATCACCCAGTTGCAGTATAGGGGAGATTATATCAAAAGTAGTGTTTACAGTGTACTAGTAGCCTCATAAAGATAAACATCGGAAATTCATTTGAAAACCTAAATCATTGTGTCAGTTCTTAAGTTTCCATAAACAGCTTCCTTATGTATGTGTCTCTGCTTTGGTGTGCATACAATTGCCAAGGCTTTCAGCAGACCCTGCCTCTGCCCCATTCATAGAAGAGTGCGAGCGCAGCCCACGGACACAGAGGAACATTTGGCTTCACAGGCCACCCCCACCGCCACTTCCCTTTGGTTCCAGGGCCAGACACACAGGGAGCGGAGACTTTCAATTTAGAAGCTGAACAGATTGTTCAAACATACTTCCTGATGATATGTCTGAAGAGTCTTGCTCTGTTTGTGCTTCTACCCAGGAACAGAGTCTACGAGGCAACATTCTGACTCACTGTTTGGGTTCACATTTTTGAACGAAGAGAAAAAGGTTGATGCAGGACACCTGAAATGCCCGTATTTCCCTATGGGAGGGCTAAGAATGCTGGTTCTGGAGTCAGAGAGACTTCAGATTCAGCACCAGTTCCATCACTTGCTAACGGTACAAACTTGGATGAGGTACTACTTAACCTCTCTGAGCTTCAGTTTGCCTGATATTTCAAATGAGAATAACTTATCTCATAGGGTATTTGTGACGATTAAATAAGTGCACATAAAGCACCTATCCCAGTGCTCCATACCAAGCAAATGATCAGTAAAGGTTAACTAGTATTATTATATTTGCCACCCTGGAGGACCACCTACAGGGTTGTTACAGAGGATAAATATAATAACGCCAGCGAAAGCTCTTGGCACAGCCTTTGGTCCATGCCCTTAGATTTTCTCGTATGGTAAGGAAAAAAATCAGTATTCGTAGTCAATCCATGGATTTTAATTAGTGAATAAAATAAACTATCTCTCTAGTTTCCATGAGGATACAGGTGTGAAATTCTCTTTTAAAGGCCCTTCTCATTTCTATTTGCTGTTCCTTTGTTCTGAAACATGCTGGGTAGGTGGGTGCATTTCCAAAGCTGAAACATCTGGATTTGGTCGAGTCAAAACTTTGTCTGTGGTTTATCTTGTGATCGCTCAGGTTATCCCAGGAGACTAGAGACCACCTGGAGACTTCAGTTTTGGCATCCAAAGTAGGCTAGCATCCTCTGTAGATGAGCGTCCAAGTACCAGGAATATATGTCTGTTGATACATAAATATATAAACAGGCTGAAAGCCAGTACCCTTAGCTGGTGGTGAGTCAGTCTGAGCCTCAAAAGCCAACACGACTGTGAGGTGCTTCTTACGCAGAGCCCAGAGGCCCTTGGGTTGAACTCTGATAGGATTTTAGGTCTAAGCACGCCTTAGCAGGTAATAATGCCACCTGAAATTTCCATGGCACTATGTTCTTTTCAAAGAGCTTTCACGTAAAATATCTTATCACAGTTGTTCTGTGATGTAGGCAATGCAGAAAATTTCATCCCCACTTTACCTTTAGAAGAAAATGTAGGTTCAGAAACATTAAGTGGTTCCAGGAACACACTGAGCTGGGACAGCCTGGACCATGAAAAGGTGCTCCCATGGCACTGGAGAAAAAGCTGTGCCATGAGGAGAGGTCCCCTGGAAGGGTGAACAGCTGAAGAGTGGTTGCCTCTTATTTCTGGGATGGGGTCTCCTTATAAATGAGTTTACCTCTGTGGTCCCTTGGTTCCCACAAGTTGTGCTGATGTCTCCTGATTCCCAGTCCTTCTTGTCTACCTCAGGGATCCTCAGGTAGTTTGTGGTTCCCATTTCTTTTTTTTTTTTTAGTTATTTCTGAGACATACATTTTAAAGTAATAACTAGAATTATGACTTATAACATTATAACAGAACATATAAGATTTTTAGGAATTTCATGTAATGTCTGAAGCATTTATATTAACATATTTCCATACAAATAACCCAAAGAAAGTTTAGTATTAGATTTTTGTTTTGTTTTGTTTTTAAATACAGCAAGTTCTTATTAGTCAGGGTTGCCTCTTATTTCTGGGATGGGGTCTCCGTATAAATGAGTTTACCTCTGTGGTTCCCACAAGCTGTGCTGATGTCTCCTGATTCCCAGTCCTTCTTGCCTACCTCAGGGATCCTCAGGTAGTTTGTGGTTCCCATTTCTTTTTTTTTTTAGTTATTTCTGAGACATACATTTTAAAGTAATAACTAGAATTATGACTTATAACATTATAACAGAACATATAAGATTTTTAGGAATTCATGTAATGTCTGAAGCATTTATATTAACATATTTCCATACAAATAGCCCAAAGAAAGTTTAGTATTAGATTTTTGTTTTGTTTAGTTTTTTAATACAGCACGTTCTTATTAGTCATCAATTTTATACACATTAGTGTATACATGTCAATCCCAATCGCCCAATTCAGCACACCACCATCCCCACCCCCCTCGTGGTTTTCCCCCCTTGGTGTCTATATGTTTGTTCTCTACATCTGTGTCTCAACTTCTGCCCTGCAAACCGGCTCATCTGTACCATTTTTCTAGGTTCCACATACATGCGTTAATATACAATATTTGTTTTTCTCTTTCTGACTTCACTCTGTATGACAGTCTCTAGATTCATCCACATCTCAACAAATGACTCAAACCCGGACCGGGGCATGACCCCGTGTCCCCTGCATTGGCAGGCGGACTCTCAACCACTGTGCCACCAGGGAAGCCCCAAGCCTGTGTGTTTTGGTTGGAGCATTCAGTCCATTCACGGTTAAGGTAATTATCGATATGTATGTCCCTGTGACCATTTTATTTATTGTTTTCGGGGTTTTTTTGTAGGTCCTTTGCTTCTCTTGTGTTTCCCCCTTAGAGAAGTTCCTTTAGCATTTGTTGTAGAGCTGATTTGGTGGTGCTGAATTCTCTTAGCTCTTGCTTGTCTGTAAAGCTTTTGATTTCTCTATTGAATCTGAATGAGATCCCTGCTGGGTAGAGTAATCTTGATTGTAGGTTCTTCCCCTTCATCACTTTAAGTATATCATGCCACTCCCTTTCCCTTCTGGTTTGTAGAGTTTCTGCTGAGAAATCAGCTGTTAACCTTATGCGAGTTCCCTTGTAAGTTGTCATTTTTCCATTGCTGCTTTTAATAATTTTTCTTTGTCTTTAATTTTTGCCAATTTGATTACTATGTGTCTTGGCATGTTTCTCCTTGGGTTTATCCTGTATGGGACTCACTGCGCTTCCTGGACTTGGGTGGCTATTTCCTTTCCCATGTTAGGGAGCTTATGCGAGTTCCCTTGTAAGTTATTTGTCATTTTTCCGTTGCTGCTTTTAATAATTTTTCTTTGTCTTTAATTTTTGCCAATTTGATTACTATGTGTCTTGGCATGTTTCTCCTTGGGTTTATCCTGTATGGGACTCACTGCGCTTCCTGGACTTGGGTGGCTATTTCCTTTCCCATGTTAGGGAAGTTTTCTTCCCTGGTGACGCAGTGGTTGAGAGTCCGCCTGCCGACGCAGGGGAAACTGGTTCGTGCCCTGGTCCAGGAAGATCCCACATGCCGCGGAGTGGCTGGGCCCGTGATCTACCGCTGCTGAGCCTGCGCGGCCGGAGCCTGTGCTCTGCAACGGGAGAGGCCACAACAGTGAGAGGCCCGCGTACCGCAAAAAAAAAGTTTTCAACTAAAATCTTTTCAAATATTTTCTCTGGTCCTTTCTCTCTCTCTTCTCCTTCTGGGATGCCTATAATGTGAATGTTGTTGCGTTTAATGTTGTCGCAGAGGTCTCTTAGGCTGTCTTCATTTCTTTTCATTCTTTTTTCTTTATTCTGTTCTGCAGCAGTGAATTCCACCATTCTGTCTTCCAGGTCACTTATCCATTTTTCTGCCTTAGTTATTCTGCTATTGATTCTTTCTACTGTAGTTTTCATTTCGGTTATTGTATTGTTCATCTCTGTTTGTTTGTTCTTTAATCCTTCTAGGTCTTTGTTAAACATTTCTTGCATCTTCTCGATCTTTGCTTCCATTCTTTTTCCGAGGTCCTGGATCATCTTCACTATCATTATTCTGAATACTTTTCCTGGAAGGTTGCCTATCTCCACTTCATTTAGTTATTTTTCTGGGGTTTTCTCTTGTTCCTTCATCTGGTACCTAGCCCTCTGCCTTTTCATCTTGTCTCTCTTTCTGTGAATGTGGTTTTTGTTCCATAGGCTGCAGGATAGTAGTTCTTCTTGCTTCTGCTGTCTGCCCTCCATGGTTCCCATTTCTGATGTGAAATCCTTCTTGTGGTTACACACCTACCAGCTGCTGCCAGTATTGCTACCTCTATGAAAAGGTTCTCACACTTTTGTGTGCAACAGACTTATCTGTAGTGTTCATTAAAAATGAACTCTGGATCAAATTTTGAAATTCTGATTTAAGAGATTCTGGATGGAAGTGTGTGTGTGTGTGTGTGTGTGTGTGTGTGTGTGTTGTGGATTCAGTGGTTGCTGAAGCTGGCTTGGAAGAACCTATGGGGTGCATCTTTTCCTTTGTCTGCATTCTGTGCCATAGTGTCTTGAAATCAGCTTTGGTGGGAGTTTTGGCCCATGGAGATCAGCAAATCAGCACCTCTGCCCCAACCCCACTAGTTGGTTGTTGAACATTTACTGGCACACCACTGAGTGGTTCCATTGAGTTCCAACTGCTCCCTCAGCCCTCAGATAATTCAAACCTGTGCCTGTAAATCATAGGTGAGATACTCGGACAGACAGATCTTAAAGGCTTTGGTGGGAGTTTTGGCCCATGGAGATCAGCAAATGTTACAAATCAGCACCTCTGCCCCAACCCCACTAGTTGGGTGTTGAACATTTACTGGCACACCACTGAGTGGTTCCATTGAGTTCCAACTGCTCACTCAGCCCTCAGATAATTCAAACCTGTGCCTGTAAATCATAGGTGAGATACTCGGACAGACAGATCTTAAACTGACAACTTCCTTTTCTTTGCCCTATTTTTCCCTGTGAAATATTTTTAAAAATGCAAATTACGCTTTTCCTTTCCAGGAAGGCTTAATTATATAATTTTTGTGTTTCTAGTATATGTCACAGCTCTTTCCATAATAAGAATCATTTAGCACCTACTATTTCCCAGCCCTATTCTAGTGAATAAAATAAAGCCCTCTCTCTTTTGGGACAAGCACAGAATTCAAAAGTCTATAACTCCTTGGAAATTTCATGGAATTGGAGGAGATTCCATGTAGCTGGAGCAAAGTGAGGGAGTGAGAGAATGATAAGGGATACGACTGGCTTTGTATGCAGATGCAAGTAAAGAGTTTGTATTTAATTTGAAGTTTAATAGGAAGCCTTCTTAAATCTCAAGCAGAGGAGATTTATGTTTCAAAAAGATTTCTCTGTTTGCTGTTTGGGAACTTACTGTAGAGGGCAAAAAAGAAATCTGAGTAATGAAACTCATTTTTTCTTAAATTTTTTCAAAGAAACATTTTCTACAATCCCTTTAGGCCCTCTTAAGGACAGATTTCTTCCTTACAACTTCAGGAATCCAAATCTTCGAGCTGAACACTGTGGGAGAATTGCATCATTGGTAAATAGGCGGAATCACTTCAGAAGCAACATGTTGTAAGAAGTTATATAAGTACTTTCTATTTTTTTAATACTTGATCTCTTTTGACCGTTAGGCCCAGGCCCTAGACTTCAGGTTAAAAAACATTCAACCAGCACTATCCCATAGAATTTTCTGCAGTGATAAAAGTATTCCGTAGTTGTGGTCTCCTAAAATGGTAGCTGTCCTCCACATGTGGCTAATGAGCACTTGAAATATAGCTAGTGTGACTGAGGAGTTGGATTTTAAATTTTATTTAATTTTCATTAATTTAAATTTAAACAGCCCCATGTGGCAAGTGGCTACCATATTGGACAGTGCAGCCCTAGAACTTCTATGTATCTGGCCATGCAGGTGACATCTCTGAGCCCCTGTATTTAGTTAATAATACTTATCTGTTAGAAGAGGATTAAATGATACATGTAAAAGCATAAAGCCTGGTGTCTGGCAGCTCCCAGGACCACAGTGGAGGTTGGATCCAGTGGTGCACTGGAACAGGAATGAACTGGCTCATGAGAGTCAATTTCTCATATCCCTTCCCAACTCTGAGTTCATTGACAACATACTTAGTCGTGGTTGGAATATCTACACCATGGAAATCAGCAACCACTATACTTCGGGGCCCCCCACCCCATCCTAATCCAAAAGCCAGCTGTTAACAATTTACCAACACACCATTGGTAGGGTGCATTTACACATCCTATTTATTTATACTTGTTTCTACTACCAGAAATTTAATTCTTTCATGGATCCTTTTCCTTTTCATTATTTCTACAACCTTGTTTTAGTATTCCATTTCCTTCCTTACCTGACTTTCACAAGCCTTCTGTGCTTTTGGGTTTCTGCTTCTGTGTTTCAGAGAAGCTTCTGCCTGAGGAAGCTATGCATCTTTTTTTTTTCTATTTTTTTTTTCCTTTAATACAACTTGTAAATTTTAGGTCATTCCGGTTTGCCTATTCCTTCTTTGCTGTGAAGGAAGCAACCAGCTGGCTACACGATGCAGTCACAATGACACTTTCAGAGAAAAACCTGCATGCTCTGTGTCTCCCTCTGTCCCACCCTTATCTTGGGCAGGTGCTCTGTCTTCAGTTCCTAAACTTTTACACTCACCAGCAAACCATTTTGTAAAACGTTGCAAAGTACATCTCTGTTTTGCTCCTGTCTTCCTGTTCCTGGTTATTTTTACTGGTGTTTCGTCTGCAAACTAGATTAGGAAGATTATGTATTCATTATTGATGACTCTTTTTTCTCAGCAATATGGTTTTAAGGTAACTATCCAAAAATTTTACGTCCCTAAACCCTATCTCAGCCAGGGACTTAGTAAAACATCTGCAGATAGTTTATCAGTTAAAAAGCTTACATTAAAGATGATACTGAATGAAGACCTTTTGCCATCAAAACTGTTGAGAGCCTGTTTTGACTTGTGAGCTCTGACCTCTACCAACAGGTTAACCCTGATTAAATTTCCAGGTGTGATCCCATCTGGATGAACTCTAAGAAACTCTACCCTATTGATTTTCAAAATACTTTCATTTTTTTTAAAGCAACAGAATCGTTTCTTCAAAGATAATTTACATGGAAGTCCAGTACATAAGAGGCAAATGCTGAGTTTTTCTGGTTTTGGTGTAGGCAACAAATCTACCCAGAAGGAGGAACTTTAAATAGAATCGTTTGAAAAACATTGACGAACCCGACTTAATTTTTTTGAAGGCAGTTCTATTCTTTACCAATATTAAATGTCCATTCTGTGGGTGGACAGTCTTTCTGAACTATACTATATTTTCTCTTTTAAAAAACTGTACATCTTGGTTTCTGAGGCCAATACTTTATATAAATATCAAGAGAGCAAACAGCCTTTAGGTATGTCTTTTCTATCTGAGTGCTAAACAAACAAACAAAAAGAGAGAGAGAGAGGGAACTGCTACAAGAAATGGATAACTGTTGAATAATGTGTCTCTGAACGCTAATATTATGTTAACTAATTTAATGCCACCTTCTATAGTTACCTGCCAATATAACAACCTTTAAAACAAAAGAACAAAAATGAATTATTTGTTCTTCATAAAACACAAGATTTGAAAATGTATGAAATCCTTTAAGACAATTTACAGCATAATAACAATATACTTAAAATAGAATATTAATTTAATTTAATACGTTTCTTATGAAGTCATATAAGGCCTAAATAAGAAAGGCCTAGAAAGGTCTTTTCAAAAGTCTTGTACTCTTAGCAACAAATTTGCCTTGGCAGATTTATTAGTCAACAGTCTTACTCAAAATAACAATCAATTTGAATAGTATAAGGGTCAAACTTAATTTGGAAATACTCAAGAGTAAAGAAGATTGGGTGTTAAATAGATTATTTATTCATTAGTAACCTCTGAACTGTTTCTAGAGAATAATTCATTTTGACAAACAGCAGTCTATGGGCCACCATGTGGAAATAGGAATATTGTCTATGAAAGGAGGGTTTTGTTTGGGCTTCTTGCTTGATTTCTGCAGTAAGTCAACTGTTCATGTGTTTTCTATAACTACTCACATTTAATTTGTTTCTTAGTGCACAGCAGAAGCTCTGATGATAGAAACAATGTCTATTGAGTGTTATAGGAAAGATCCGTAGTCTTCTCTTCTTCCAGGAAAGATTCCTAATCTGGAGTCCCAGGACCCATAGTCAGCAGCTGACAGTTGGGATTTAAGAAATTTTTCAGCTCACTAAAATTGTAAAAAACAAAACATTTGTATATATACACATGTGTGATTTTCTAAGGAGTTCTAACTTTTACAATCTTAAAAGGATTCGTGTGAAAACAAAAGATAAAGAGAACCTATCAAAACATTATATTCTTTTTTTAAATTAAAGTGTAGCTGATTTATAATGTTTCAGATGTACAGCAAAGTGATTGTTTTTTATATATATATATGTATATATATACACACACACATACATATTCTTTTCCATTATGGTTTATTATAAGATATTAAACATAGTTCCCTGTGCTATGCAGTAGGTTCTTGTTGTTTATCCAATTTATATATAGTAATGTATATCTGCTAATCTCAAACTCCTAATTTATCCTTCCCCCACTTTCCCCTTTGGTAACTGTAAGTTTGTTTTCTATGTCTCAGTGTCTGTTTCTGTTTTGTAAATAAGTTCATTTGTATCATATTTTAGATTCCACATATAAGTGATATCATGTGGTATTGTCTTTCTCTGTCTGACTTAATTCACTTAGTATGATAATATCTAGGTCCATCCATGTTGCTGCAAATGGCATTATTTCAATCTTTTTTATGGCTGAGTAATATTCCATTGTATGTATATATATATATATATATATATATATATATATACATATAACATCTTCTTTATTCATTCATCTATCGATGTACATTTAGATTATATCCTTGATTGTATTATCTTGAACCTTGTCTTCCTGCCTGACTCACTTACCTCCTTCTTGCCCAAGAATAAACCAGGCTAAATGGTGTTTCGAGTTTGAACCCAAAGTTTTGTATAAGTTTTGAGAAATAGACCTGTGAAATCTTTAATTCCATCTTGTTGGAAAGCTGCTGAGGATATTGTTTATAAGGTTATTAAGACCCTTCCCTAAGAAGACCCATTTCAGAAAGTTCTTTTACAGATTATCCTTCTTAAAGACTTCACTTCTCCCATGAAATTGACTTTTTTTTTTTTTTTTTTGATAATAAGTCTGGAATCAACTTTAAGCATCAAAAGCTGCATGAGGGCTCACACTACCTGCATAGTTTTGCACGATCCTGGCCCTGGTTTTGAGTTTCTGCTCTTATTGTTATTTTTCTTTCTATTCTTATTTATATGTTCTATTTTTTATTCACTGTTGATGTAAGCCTTCTCAAAGGAGAGTTAAGGGGAAAAATAAATGAATATCCAACCTGCAAGTGGGGAAATTAAATTTCAGTTTGGTGGCTACCTCAAAGTAACAGAGCCCATTCCACGTGTATTCTTCAACCCAGGCCTCTCACATACCAGATCTGTTCTTTGGATAGTTTGCCCTATAGACGGCTCAAAATACTGGTTATTAGGAAGCAGGGAAACTTGTACATTTATGGGAAACTCCCCTCCCCTCTCTCCCTGCCCAAGTTGTGAAACTACATCCCCTTTAGCTTTCTGGAAGTATTACCTTACTATAGGCAATGTAGTGACTATGAAATTTGTCTTTTCTGTTTGCAAGAGCATTTTAGGAAAGTGGGAGTAGGAAGGCTTCCCTGGTGGCACAGTGGTTGGGAGTCCGCCTCCCGATGCAGGGGACACGGGTTCGTGCCCCGGTCTGGGAAGATCCCACATGCCGCGGAGCGGCTGGGCCCGTGAGCCATGGCCGCTGAGCCTGCGCGTCCGGAGCCTGTGCTCCGCAACGGGAGAGGCCACAACAGTGAGAGGCCCGCGTACCAGAAAAAAAACAAACAGTGGGAGTAGGAGCAGAGTGCAAGACAAGCGTGGGGGCAGAAAAGCTTTGGTTGCATGTCTTCCTGTTCTTTCTGCCTGTGTCCCCCTCTTGCAGAGAGAGATAGAATATTATAGTTGTGAGAACATGGACTCTGTAGCCAAACAGATCAATAAAGTCCAGCTCCCCACTTGCTCCCTGTGTGACCTAGGGAAAGTTGCTTCACCTATTTGTGCAAAATTATCCTTTATCCTCTAAGGATAGGAGAGTTGTGCATATTGAGGAGTTAATGTATATAAAGCGCTTAGAACAGGGCCTGGTATATAATACAATCTCCGCATGTATTATATGTTATAATTACTGCCAGAACTCTGGATAGGTACTGCATGAACATTCTCACCTTGTGGAAAGAGATTGCTTGGAAAACGTAGGAAAGTCAGCTCTTTCTCCTACCTGTAAAAAACATTAGTCCTCTGTGTATTTTCACCAGGGCAGAATTCAGTGAGCACAGAAAATGGGTTTAAGAAACATCCAGATGTCACTTTGCATACAAATCAAGAGCAGGGTCTGAATTTCAAACCATTCCTTTGGTACCTGCCCAAATCGATTTTGGCTGAGAGCAGGAGGGATGGAGTGGGAAGGAGTCATCGAAATTGCGTGCACAGTGGTGTTGTTCCAACTTGGGAGGTTGGAGTGAAGCCACCTCGAAGGTTTGGCCTTGTATGTTTGTGATCCTAGGAAATTTCCCCAGCATGAAAGTTGTGCTTCGGGGAACAGAAAGAAATAATGATTTTTGTATCTGTAAATAAGGCCGTTGCTATGTGTGAGTGGCAATGTTCCAGAGACATTAGCTATTTTCACTTTCTTGTGGTCCACCCATGAATTACAAAGCGCAAAAGGGTGTTCCCTTCCCAGTTGAAAATAGCTTTTGGCAGCATTTTCTGACACAGTTCTTCAATGCACCACGGGACCTGTCACCTCAATCATTTTGTGTTCCCTTTCATCCTCCCACAAAAGTGATTTTAAGAAGGGAGGGTAACTGATCAGATGAAGCCAAGAGATGTGTGAGTGTGTTAATAACAACCTGTCAAAACCTGGGATAGCCAGATGCAAACATGTTAGATTAGGGGTGAGGTGGGCTCCTAAACTGCTCATAACCTGGTTTACCTTAAACTCTGCAAGTGTCCCTTTCTCCACCCATCCTGAGAACGATATTCTCCTCTCATCTTCACCAATATTGTGATAATCAATAGCAAACCTTTTTTTAAAAAAATTTTTTTAAAGCATGTGCAAGGCTCACAACTCATAAAAATTCACTCCTGGCCTCCTTGATTCCCAAAAGAATATTCTTTACTGGGAGAAACTCAATCACATCATCATCAAGTATTTCACAGGAATTTTAACATAATGAAGTCCAAATCATCAAGTAAGCCTTGGCACTGGAGATAAATGGAAGTCTTAAGAGATACAAAATGGACCACTTTGGTCCAAGTATTGTTCCAAATGCTTTACTTATATTAATTAATTTAGACTTCCATAAAGACGTCATAAGTTAAGTACTAGGATTATCAACATTTTACAGGTAAAGTAACTGAGACACAGAGGAGCTAAGGATCTTGCTTATGTTTGTACAGCCCATTAGGAATTAGAGGAAGGATTCAAACCCAGGTAGGTGTCTCCAGGAAGCTCTTCCGGCCGTACCATGTGGCCTTTTGTGATAAAGACAACGTACTACAAGGTTGTCAGTTCTTCTGAGAGACAGTGATAATTGAGAATTCAGTGAGGTTTCTTCCCTTCTTACGGATCAGCTAGAGTAGAAATATAAAAAACTCCAGTTGCCCAGGTACATTAGAGATTGCTTAGGTCCAAAGACACCTCACAGCTAGTTGGTGAGAGACCCAGGGCTCAAAATCTGGCTTCCTTTCTCCTTGTTTCTTGACCATCTCTTATACCACGAGTGACTAATTAAAGTGGGTTTCACCGAGAAATATTCTCAAAGAAGTCTTCCTTGTTTCCTCCTCTGTGTTCTGTTCCACTCCCAGTGCCTCCTGCTTCAAGTTGTGGAATGCCAGAAGGAGGATGGCCAGGTGGTCAAGATCCTGGGATTTGAGTCCCAACTGACATTTTCTAGCTGTGTGAACCTAGGCAACACTCTTTATCCTGGGACCACGTATCTCCTCATCTAGACAATGGTAGTAAATGCCTGCCTTTTTTATTTTTAAATTGGGGTACAGTTGTTTTACAATGTTGTGTTAGTTTCTACTGTACAGTGAAGTGGAGTTCCCTGTGCTATCCAGTATGTTCTCATTAGTTATCAATTTTATACATAGTAGTGTATATATGTCAGTCCCAATCTCCCAATTCATCCCACCCTTTGTTTCCCCCCTTGGTGTCCATGTTTGTTCTCTACGTCTGTGTCTCTGTTTCTGCCTTGCAAACAGGTTCATCTGTACCATTTTTCTAGATTCCACATATATGCGTAAACACATGATATTTGTTTTTCTCTTTCTGACATACTTCACTCTGTATGACAGTCTCTAGGTCCATCCACATCTCTACAGATGACCCAATTTCATTCCTTTCTGTGACTGAGTAATATTCCATTGTATATATGTACCATACCTTCTTTATCCATCCATCTGTTGATAAGCATTTAGGTTGCTTCCATGACCTGTAAATGCCTGCCTTTTTTTCATGTCCTTGGGTTTTTTTCAAGAATCAACACTTCTAGATCTCTAGATCTCTGCTACTTGAGGTATGGTCCACACATCAGTGGCACTTGGGCCAGTTAGAAATAAGGGATCTCAGGCACAACTTCAAATCTATTGAATCCGAATCAGCGTTTTAACAAGATCTTTGAGGGATCTGTGTCACATTAAAGTTTGAGAAGCACCATGAAAGTGTCACAGCTTTCAAGCACAGCACAGAGAGGAAGGGTTGCTGTGGCTTTCCACCTCTTCCCACCTCTCCCTTCTGCTGCTCTAAAAGGGTAATTCAGGCCACGAATCCCTTACTCTCAAAACCAGTTTTGGAATTCAGAATTTTTTGTATTTTGAAAGGCAATACACTACATGTACTGTATATTATTTAACACCTTCAGTAGGATCAGGGTAGCTAGCACCCTTAAATAAAGCACAGTGACTATTATACTGAGTGAGATAGATAAAGATGAAATAAATCTTTATTATTATCTTCAGTGTGGTTGCTGCAAACTTTGAAGATAACTTTTGGGTTTCAGAGCCTTTTGGGGTTTGGAATGGCTGGTGAAGACTGTGGATTTGAACTTCCCAGGGACGTGCTGACCTTGGTCTGGTAGAGCTCTGGGGTGTCATTTCCACCTGGAGCAGCTCTTCTCTGGGCAAAGCCTGTGTGGCCATGGTTGGACCCAGGGGGAGAACATGAGGTCCCAGGATGATGCTGCCCCAGGATTCTCTGGGGTACCATCTGGGGCTTCCTGCCTCTGCAAGATCCTACTGACCGCCTAAACCCAAGGCAGATGCATGGTTTGGGGGAGAGAGACAGTTCATTTTCTCCTTCATCCTGGAATATTAAGCCTGAGCAAAAAGTGGAGTGGGTAGTAGGTGTAGGCAGCTCTCTTCACATCACAACAAAAATAGCATGATTCCTAAAAAGAAGGGAACTTAGCTTATTGTTGCTTTTTAATCCTCCAGAAATCAAATAAATAACTCAATGAAATTAAAATGTCTCTTGAAGGTATTAATGATGAGGTGCTTTAATTACATAAACAAATGTTCTAATGATAAAACTTCTCAAAAAAAAAAAAAAAAAAAAACAGAACAAACTACACCCCCAATCTGATCCTTTGCACTCACAACTACCTTAAACTTACTCAAATTATGTCTGAGGGCTCCAGCAGGCAGAACATTTGGGCTGCGTCTCTAGCATGGATGCCTTTGTTGTAGCTCTGCTGGAAGAAAAAGAAAGGGGAAAAAAATCCATTAGTGTAACTTCATCATTGATAACTCAAAATAAGATCTACCTGAAAGGAAAAACCCTTTGAAGAGCCTGCAAGGTTTAAAAGATGGAAAAGAATAAAGCATCTGGTTCAGAAGAGTTAGTGTCTGATCCCAGCTCTTCCCCAAGCTGCTGGGAGGAACTGGGACACTCTCCTCTATTTGTCATCTGGTGGGTAGGTGATGCTGGACCAACAGGGTATGCCTTTCCCACCAGAGATATCTGCCGACTCACCCCAGAGCCCTTCCAGAGACAGTGGAACGGAGACGACCAGCTGCCTCAAAGTGAGCCAGCTCTGGAGCGTGTATAGGAACTCATGTCTGATGACGCCCAGAGCTGCTTTTATTAGGGCAGGATCTTCATTTGTATTATTTCAGTTAATCTTCGTAAAACCCTGGGAGATTGTTCCCGCATTCTGTGGAGCAGGAAACTGCAGCTCAGGAGGTTAAGTTAATTGCCAGAGGCCACACAGCTAGAACCCAGGTCTGCCTAACCCCCAAAGCTGTTCTCTTAAGCACCGTGGCTTCCAGTTTTATCCCGAGGCTTAGACTTGCTTGAGGAGCCCTGGAGTTCAGAGTATAGTAGAGGTGCCCTGGGCAGCAAGGCTGGACATAAGTACTGTCCACAGAAAAGGTGTTGGGTAAGGAGTGAGGGGGCAGCAGGACCAGGACTCATGAGCCCACAGGTGATTTATGGCTCCTTTTCAACCTGCCTTCTTTCTTATAATCATAGGATTATAGTGATGAAATGAAACTTCTAAAACCAATCTATCCCCTGCCTTTAGGCAGTGGTTCATTTAAACCAGACAATTTTCTCCCTTTGTTTAAAGTTCTTAAGAGGCAGAATTTCCAAATCACTCAAAGATACCTGTGACAGGGGCTCACAGGTCTCGTAGTGATTAATCTTTTTGTGATAATAAGCCCAAATTAATTTCCAAACATTTATTGAGTCCCTACATTGTGCCCTGTGCTAAGATAGATGGTGTGTGTGTGTGTGTGTGTGTATGTGTGTGTGTGTGTGTGTGTGTGTGTTAGGTGTTATAAGGAGGCACAGGTAGCTTGTCCTTAGATTTCTTATAATTTTCTTGGATCAATACACTTGTAGTAATTAAAACCCACTTTAAATATATTCAAAAATTACTAGCTAAGTAGCAGTAATCTACTTCTGATTCTGCCAGAAATGAGACATATGACTTGGTACATGTCACTAGACCTCTCTGACATTCAGCTTCCTCTTGTTGGAAAGTGAGCGGCAGGCAATCTTGCCATGACGGTTGCCTAGCAGCCTGCAGAATACAGGTTCTGGGATGTGTGGTGGAGACTGTGAGGGTGATAAGAGCTCAGAAGAGGAGAGCTCCTGGAGGGACTGGCTAAGGCTTTGGGGAAGAGGAGGGACTTCAGTTGGTTCCTGAAGAATGGGTAGCCTTGGCCTAGGGAGAGGGGAGGACACTTAGGAAGACAGCAGGAAACAAGAATGAGCATTACCTGTTGACCAGCTAGTGAGGGGCCAGCTGAGGGCACAGCTGGGAAGGGAAGAGTGGAGACAAATTAACTAAAATTGCACTTAGACTTGAGGTATTGGGATTAGAGGGGGCATCTCATTAAAAACAACAACAACCAAAAAGAAAGGTGAAAGAAAAGAGAAAGGAACTTATAGAGTCCCTGCAGTACCCCAGGCACTAGGCTAGGTTCTTGAGATCTAGAACCCTCTCCACCCTCCAGAAGTAGAAATTAGTTTTCTCACCCTACAGATGATGCAATGAGGCTCAGAGAGGTAAAGTAACTTGCCTCTGGTCACCTTGTAAGAATGGATTCAGGTCTATTGAACTCAAAGCCTGAGATTTCTGGATGGGCCAGGATATGAATTATATATGTGGTAGAAGTTTTATGAAAAAGTGGAGTGAGGGCTTCCCTGGTGGCGCAGTGGTTGAGAGTCTGCCTGCAGATGCAGGGGACACGAGTTCGTGCCCCAGTCCGGGAAGATCCCACATGCCGTGGAGCGGCTGGGCCCATGAGCCATGGCCGCTGAGGCTGTGCGTCCGGAGCCTGTGCTCCACAGCGGGAGAGGCCACAACAGCGAGAGGCCCGCCTACCACACACACAAAAAAAAAAGTGGAGTGAGAATCACCTAGCGTTAAGGAAACCAGAGGAATGCAGAGGTGAGGCAAGCTTAAGGGCAGCAGGATGAGGCAGAGAGCAGTCGTTCTAAGGAATATTCTGGAAGACTTGAAGGGAAAGTAGATTGGTTATGGTGTTACGGTGCTAGGAATGGATAAATAAAAGATGATGACAATGTTTGGAGTATGAAAAACTTGGAAATCCTTGACTCTACAGATACCAAGTAGGAAGAGAAGCTAGTTTGGAGTTGAAGATGACAAATCTCAGACATGCGGAGTCTGAGGTGAAAGTGATCTCCTCCATGGTGTGTCCAGAAGGATGCTGCTGCAGTGGATGCAGGAGTCTTGGCTTAAAGGCAGGGCTAGTGACAAAGCTATGGGGATTATTAGTGAAGAGAGCTAATGGAAATCTTGAAAAAGGGGGAACTCTGCAATGGAGATAAGAGAATGGAGCTCTCTCAGGAGGTATATGGGAAGAGCAACAGAGGTCTGCATGGGAGACAGAGTGGGTATGCAAGGAGAACACAGGAAAACCAGAGTGCAGAACACCTCGAAGCTGCGTGGAAAGTCACTTACAGGAAAGTGGGGCCGAATGAGGAGGGCAGGGGTGTGGGGGCGCATTAATCCTCAGAAATTCTCATTATAACAGAGAAGTCTATTAGAATGAAAGATCCAGACCATTTGTGTGTGTGTATGTGTGTGCATCATTTCAAGGATCTTTTCTCTTTTGCTATTTCTTCAGGCAAATTGTATAATTATAATCCTCAGATTTTCTGCAAGAGAAAAGCTCTATTGCAAAATTTGCTCTGATATAGCTTTATACTGGAAAACAATACACTTTCCTAGGTTTCCATAGGGTGTTAACTGCCGAAATTGTCATACAGATCTTTGGAGCAACTACAGGCTCACTTGATAATCATTTAAGTTCCTCCCGTGAGCCAGGCTCTGGGTTAGACAGGCAGAGTCTCACCTCTCTACTCATCCACAAGCCCTGTTATCATCGGCTCAGCTAGACAAAGGGAGCAGAAGAGGGAAAAGGATGCCCCTGGGAGACTGAGGGCAGCTAGTGGCTGAACCAGCTTCAGCCTCACTCTCTACCTCCATAATCAGTAGAGGCTGGGGATAAATTGCGTTTCACTTCCAAACAGTGTGACCCTCAATTGCATAAACAAGCCTGAAGTGAATGTCAGCTCTAGCCCAGGAAGCCACTTTCCCCAAGGCAGATTGGCAGGGAGCTCAGGGGTTTTGCCCCTTTCCCCCCAACCGTGATCATCTGTTGGGATCAGGTGGGTGTCACCCCAGCAATCAATACCCTGGGTGAGCTGCAGGGGCAGGAAGGGCAGCAAGTGGGCTGGGCCATTCCTCAAACCTCCTTTGACCTTCAAACTGAGTGCTCGCCTGCCTGCTTTGCAAAGGTAAATCCAGTCTGTTTGAAATGAGTACAGATTTAATTAAAAATGAGGTTTGTCCCTTCTTCCATGATACTCATTTCCCTGACAAGCAGGAGTTTTGGAAAATCGCAGTGGATTCGTCTCTGCAGCTCTCTCTCTCCATCCCCTGCCATACCACTTAGACACACAGAAGCTTTTCTATTCTGTATGTTTTCGTACATGCAGCCAAATATGGAGGAAGGAGAAAGCCTTTAAAAATAATAATCATCTTCTATTTTTTTTTGTCGGATGAAAATTTCCTGCACTTTTGTTCATGTCAACGCAAAATTATGCTTCTGCAAGTTGAGGTGGTGGCAGTTCCTGAACACAGTTATATTTTGCAGATAACAGGATTAACTTGGATGTGGGTAATAAGTTGGTGAATCTCCCCCCGGCCATTTCTCAACACTGTGAGAGCACTAATCCTTTATGCTTTGATGTCTTCTAGCTTTCCATCAGGTGCGCCATGGACTATTTGTCCTGGGGCAGTCAGCTCTCTTATAAGATCTCATAGTGTCCTCATTAGCTGCGCCTATTTACCCAGCCAGCCTGTTGAACCCAATTTATAGTTTATGTGATTAATTCCCAAAGTACAGTAAACCCTAGCTCTAAGGCTCTCTATTATATGACTGCATCTCCTTTAAGGGCAAACACAGCTCCAGCTCTTTTGCTATATGACTGCCTCGTATATGATACGCTAATAATTTTACTCTTGATGACGCATTGAACATCTTTCTATACACTTTCTTTACGGCACAAAAGAATGTTCCATAAAGAAAAGGATACTCCATATTGGACTGTAAAGTGCTAACTCTATGCGGGAGTCTTTGTTTTTTTTGCTTTAAAAATGTTATTTTAGCTGATAATGTGGCACCGCCCTCCTGTCAGGTTTGAATAGGAAATTGGCAAACTATGTTACTGTACAACTCTTTATCTACTGAATTATAAGTTTCAAAAGGCTTAAGAGGTAATGTGGCATCACAAACCCATGGGCTCCTTCTCATCCTTAACATGCAGGCTTGGAAGATAAAAGGTTCAAGTGCATGCATGTGCACGTGTGTGTGTGTGTGTGTGTGTGTGTGTGTGTGTGTGTCTGTAGGGAGCCAGAGAGGGAGACAAAGACAGAAAGCAAAATGAGGAGAGGCACTCTCAAGGCACCGTATGTCAACTTTGTTGCCATTTTTTCTCACAGCAGAAAGAATTATGGAAAAAGTCACTTACAGTTGGAACAAGAGGAAAAAAAATAACCACTACACCAGTGATTCTCAGCTGGGAGTATTCCCCTGGGACACTGGACATTGTCTAGAGATATTTTTGGTTATCACAACTCAGGGGCATGCTACTGGCATCCAGTGGATAGAGGCCAGGAATATGGCTAAATGTTCTACAGGCAACTCCTGTGACAAAAATTATTTGGCCCCAAATGCCTAGAGTGTCAAGGCTGAGAAATCCTGCCCTGCACCTTTGGGTGATGGAATTGAAAGTGGGAAACTTAATCGCTTCTGCTTAACTGACCTCAAAGTGCATGAAGAGACAGTGGCTTCATGTCATTTCAAATATTCTGACCCTCAGTCTGCAATCCTTTGAAATACAGAGAGTAATGCTTGACTCTCTCATGGGGATGCAGGAAGAATCATTCATAAAACACACTGTAAAGTTCTTATAAAACTTCCAAGTACTATAATAAATTTGACGTTGATACCTTTCAGTTCCAAAATTCTTGACTTTATGACTAACCAGGGAATTATCACAGTCTGTAAAAATTCAGTCTGTGATAGACTGTCCTAAGGCAGAACTTAATTCTCAGTGATACTGCTTATTTTTTGTTTGGTTTTTCAAAATACCGTCAACTCTTGATTTTCCTCATAAATGGAAAAAGCGATAATCTCAAGAAGATGAGATTCAAAAATTTCTTTTAATTGAGCGGCATAAATTAGACATTTTTAGTATTAAAATAAGCTTACGTTTGCTGAGCATGTAATGATGACAGATCATATAGAAGAAGTGCTTACTCTGTCCTAGGAACTGTGCTGAACATTCTAAACAGATTAGATCCATTAATCCCTAAAATAATCCTATGAGGTAAATTGCTGTTATGATTACCAATTTACTGAGCGGAAAACTGAGGTTTACAATGGTTATGTGACCTGCTTAACCACACATAGTAAGAGGCAGTGACTGGATTCAAACTGGAATCTTTCTGACTCCAGAATCTGAGCCCTTAGCCGCTCCATCGCAACACATCGCTTGGGTTCTAACTACCGAGGAATTTCATTAGGACTAACATTCATGGTTTTCCTATTATCTGTTATTGAAACACACTGGACTGAAATCTCTTGAATTTAGCAACTCAAGCATATTTTTATTTCATAGTTGGTAAAAGTAGAGTAGTTCCTGAGAAATAGGTAGAAAGTAGAACATTCTTTTATGTCCCCTTCGGTTGCCCGAGGAAAGTTAGAGAGTGACAATGCCTTCTCACAATTCAGCATAGTGGGAACCTCAGCAATTCTTTGCAGAGCAAAGCGTTTCCTCTTCTGCCTGGGGAGGGGGTACTTCAGGATGCTAAGTAGATCAGCTCTGGGCTCAGAGAAAATCAGTCCTAACTAGACATTGGTTCATCTGGAATAAAGAGCATGATATCAATAGTGATAACAAGGTAAGGTTTTCCTTTCTTCTCTGACCATCATCACCACACCCTCCCCTCAAAAAAACAAAAAACGAAAACCCTTTCAACACTAGAAGCCATATGATAGACATAATTTCTCTGAAATTTTCCAATGCTCCACAAAGTAGCTTAGGCATATAGAGGTTGGGGAGGTGTAGAGTACTCTGAGTTTAGGAGGCTGAGAGAGAGAGAAAAAAAATGTGAAACAAAGACGGTGTTATGGGGCATCTGCTATAGGCCATTGAAATGGTAGGTGAGGAAAAACCAGCTGGTGAGGTCAGTTGAACTCTCGTAATGTTGAACTCCGAAGGGACTTGGATTCCCCAGACATCTGCTGGGTTAAAGACCCAGAAAGGATCAAAGGAGTTACTGAATTGGAGAGCTGCAACTTTCTGTTACCAACCATAGCTAATGTAATTAAAGGAGAAATTATGTTCGACCCCCTGCTCATGGACAGGTAAGATTTTATTGAAAGTAGGAAAACAAGAGATAGGTTGAATACTATTGCCCATGTGATGACGTGTACATAGCAGAGTAAAAATGAGAAAACTGAATGCAACAGTACCAGGGAATTAAACTCTGAGGGAGCATATTAAGCAATGGAGTAAGGACGCGAGAAAATGTTAAAACTCCGGAAGGTGGTAGCGGGCCAGAGCAGTCTTGGGGACAGTCATAACTGCAACTTTCTGGACTGCAATTCCTCAGAAAGAGAAAGGTGGAGAAACGATCTAATAAACCCTCACGCAGCTGAGGCTGCGTGTCAGCTTGGTGTGGGCTAGGCGATGCTGTCCAGGAAGTGCTGCAGCCCCACAGCAGTTAAAGCTCTCAGGGCAGTGGAGATAAGGACAGCAAGTCATCTAGAATCAATTAACGATAACAAGAGGGTTAAAGTGAAACTGGGATTTTTTTGAGATACGCTAGGCAAATGGAAGAGGTCACAGAAAAAGTTGTCCGGAGTATCTTACTGAAGCAAGGCTGAGAGTTCAGAAGTCATTAATTCAGATTTTAATCCCCGTTCTTTCTAAGATATGAGGACAAGGACTTGACTTATTGGCATCTAAAGTTTCCCCGTCAGTGAGAGTGAGAGGAGCCAGTGTTCAAGTAACTAAGCAGAAAGATATCGATTGTTGAAATTTCAGGAAGCTCTGAAAAGCTCCAGGGTTCTCCCCACATATCATCAAAGCCATTAATGTCTGGCTGTATTCAATAGTGAAGTTAAAATATGCCTGGCAAGGATAACACATTACATTTCATCAAGGGTATACAGGTACTTTCCTCCGAATAGGCTTTAAATTGGACCTCGGCATTAATTTGGCCATTCGAAGATGGAGGTCACCAATGAGTAGGAAGACATGGCCTGAACTGGGTGATGGTGAAGTTGGAATACAGGTTTTATCTACCTCATAAGCTTGTGTCAAGACAGTTACAAAATGGTACTAATTCTCACCATATCATGGTCTACCATAGGTGACACTTCTTTAACGCAGCCAAAAAAAGAGGGGGGACAATAAACTGGGGGAAGATCTTTCTTAACTATTCTCTCTCTCTCTCTCTCTCTCTAGTTGAGGGCAGTAATTACTGGTTGTAGGAGAGAGAGGTGATTGATCCATCTCAATTCGCTTTTTGCCTTGGGGATACATTCCTGGTAGAAAGGAACTTCCCTTCTCCAACTGTAGAGGAAAAGCATCGTACTCTGATAGAACTATAAAATAGCCCATCTGCAAGGGGTCTTAAAAGTAAACTAAATCCTGCCTCCTCTCTTTAGAATGAAAAAATTGAGACACAATGAAGATGTTTGGCCCACTCAGCTCATTATTAGTGTCAGATCCTGGAGACTCCTGACATCAAAGAGACACCATTGGCAGTAAAGTGATATATGGAATAACCAGAAAACACTTTTTCTCCCCCAAGCACTTCTAACAACTTAACTGCTTAGACTGCTGTCTCCCTTTCTCCCCTCTTGCCTCTCACTTCTGTCTTTGACTCTTATATTTTTGGAAAGTAAGAAAATAAGCATTCTGTTTTTTAAGAAATGTAAGATAAAAAATAAAACTAAAGTTTCCTTTGATCTTTCTTTCCCCACACTGTGGTTCTCTATTGCCATTCCTAGAGGCAATGACACGTGCCTTTAGGAATGGCATGAACTTTTTTTGGTTTACTCTTTTTAGTCTTTTTTACATACCCATATTTGAGTCTATTGAGAATATATAACACTGAAAAAATATGTAGTGTGTGTGTATTTAAAATTATAAATGATTTCATGCTGCACATATAATTCTCAGCCTGCTTTTGCTGCTCAAGCATTTTTTTGGTATTAATGTTGATATAATATTGATCTAGTTCATTTCTTTACACTATGGTATAGTATTTTATTTCATAAATATTTCACATTTTCTTACTGTATTCATTTATTGATGTTGTTTTGATTTTTTCCTATTATAAACAATGATGTTGAAAATGCTGTATCTGCCTCTTGGTGTACATGTACCAAGGATTCTCAAGGTTACCTACCAAGAAATTGAATCTTTGGTTTATATGAAAGGCATAATTGTAGGACTCCTAACAATTTGACCTCCAAAGTAGCTAAACTAATTTGCACTACCATCAGTAGAATATTAAAATACTAATTATTTTACATCTCTAAACCGTCTTCTGTGATTTATAACAAATTCTACATTCCAACTTGAGCCTTGAAGTAATGTAACAAACAAACCCCTAATTAAGTTATTATTTGTTCACTTTTTTCTGTCATTTGTTCATTTATTTAGTGAATGCTGACTGCCCACCATATGCCTGACCCTGTGCTAAGAGCTAGTGATGCAAAGATGACCAGTCTAGGCCCATGAGGACCTCAGAGTTTAGTGAAGAAAAAAAAGGTATAAGTAAGGAAAACCCTGCGTTTTTATAGATACAACAGAGGTACAGGCAAGGAGTTCTTCAAGGATAGAGATGGAAGGGGTTAAACTAAAAAAAAGGAAGGGTTGGAATATGGTTGGAGAAGACTTGAGCCAAGAAGGAGGAGGAGACATTCTCTGGATGGACAGTAGGTAAGGTGAGAGAATGTTCCAGAAATAGAATTTGTACCATCGAGTAAAAGTTATACTACTCAGTGATTGAGTTCTTTTATTGAGTACCTACAATGTGCACACATTAATAAACACAGTCTCTGCTGTAGAGTGCTCATAAAACTATTGAGGGTTCATGCAGTCTTCAATGGAGCCAGTATTCAAATCCGTGTCTAGCTGACTCCACTGCATATGCTCTTAGCCATCGTGTTCCCCTGCCCCTGATGGCATTTCTAATCTCTATTCTACCTTACTGTTTGTTTATTTATTTCTCATTACGGAATCCTACTGTGTCAAAAGACTGTTTAAATAATCTCCTCCCTTCACTCATCACCAAAAGATAAATTAGTATCTTCTCAACAAATTTTACCTCCTTGAAGCCAAATCAGTACTTTCAAAAAAAAAAAAAAAAAAGATTATCACTCTGACTAACTAAACTAATATATTTTGGTAGCCTCCATAATCAAAGAAACCATCAGATAAGTACAAAAAAAGTACAATTTCAAGTTGTAAATTCAATAAAGCACCTTTGAATAATTTGCTCTTGAAAGACATTAGCTGGTTGACAGATGATCTTACCACAGTATTTGTCTCCTCCCCATAAAATACATTCAAATGTAGTAAAACAAATCCCATACAACTGCTCTCCTAGTTTTTGAAAAGAAAAATTCCTCTCCGTCCTCTAACATTCTGTCTATACTGATTCCTTTGTACTATAGTACACCCCTGTGTTATCACAGTACTATGGTATTCTCTCTGCTTCTTACAAATTAAACACCTGTGAGATAAAATGAGATATGGAATTGTTTTGAGTACTCAGACCAGTTCAAATATTTCCCAAACTTTCTTGGTATAGGAAAATACCAGATGTGTTTTCCTTGAAAGAAAAAGATAAATAAGCTTAGATGTATTTCCAGGTAAATTTAATCCATCTGTTGTTGATTAGCTGATTGATATAAAAAATATTTCACTGAAGTGACACGAATAAAGGACTCTCTATTAACTCTTTGTGAAAGTGTAGGTAGATTTCTTTGTTCTTAGATATGAGTAAGAATTTTTTGGCATAAGAATTTTATATTTCTCATGTATAAAGTTTGGTGTTGAAAATCTGATGATTCTTTGGAACTTTGAGATTTGAGAAGGGGGATTGCCATGTGTGAGCCCTGATGGTTATCACACAGTCAGCATGGTGCAGTAATTGTGTGTGTGGGTGACAGAGTCAGACTACGTCAGTATCAGTCCTGCATCTACCAGTTACGAACTGTGCAGTTTTATTCAAATTATGTAACTTGCTATGCCTCTGTTTCTTGTTTCTACAGTGAAGATAATAATAGAATTATCCCAAAGGTTAAATAATTTAAAGCATGTGCAACAAAACAGGCACACAATATATGCTTATACACGTTGCCCATCGTTACATATCAGACTACAAGGATATTATCAATTCCTAGCAATAAAATGGTTCCCCAATGTTATTTCACATTCCTAGAACCCATCCCACTAAATCTGAGTCAGCAGTGTTCTTTACAGTCACTTTAGGTGGCTGTGCTGTAGGTGGCTTTCATATGTTGGCATGAGAAACACTGTGTTGGGAACTGATTTGGGACAGAAGCATCATATCTCATGTAGATATCAATTCTATAGGAAGCTGTGTAAATTTTTTCCTTTGGAAGATTTTCTGTTGACTAATGTAAAGTTTCACAAATTTGGTCAGTGCTGAACCTTTCCAACAGGACTCTTGTCGGGCAACGAGTTTAGGGTAGCCCTGACCTCTATAAACCCACCAGATGCATTCAATTCCATGTGATCTCTATGGTCGTGAAGATATATTTTAATCACATTTCCACACTCCTGACATCATGCTTTCCCACCATTCCCCTCAGCTCCATCAACACCACAAGGAGGTGTACCATTATCTTGGACATTGATTAAATTAAGCTTATTTGATGAGTTAGAAACATGGGATCAGTATTTAGTGGAAAAAGAACTGTTCATGTTCAAATAAAACTGGCATTGGGGGTCCAGTGGTTAGGACTCTGTGCTTTCACTGCTGTGGGCCTGGGTTCAATCCCTGGTGGGGGAACTAAGATCCCACGAGCTGTAAAGTTCAGCCAAAAAAAAAAAAACAAAAAAAAACTGGCATTGGGCAAACAGTGCAGTGACTGGTTGAGTAAGTACTTTCCTTTTGTCTGCATTATATAGTAGCAAATGAAAGAAAGTCAGACCAGAAATGTTCTTGGTCACTCTTTAACACTATCATAGCAGGCTTTTGTCTTGTAGGGACATTTATAAGCAAATGAAGTATATACAAATTAAATCTCAGACATCAGCAATATTAAATATCAAAGGGATTATCTCATTGTTTACAGGCACAGGCCTGGTTGATATTCAAAATATTTAACAGCTGTTATATCTTTGACACTCACGGACTAATCAGAACAAACAAACATTAGAGAAAATCATCTAGTACAGCTGTATTGCCCAGACCAGCTGAGTATTATCCCTTCTATGCTCTTTTAGTCATTTGGGAATTAGTGAAGGCAAGTATTATCTGAACACATTCATAGAGATGTTGTGGTCAGGAAAACAGAAACAGATATGTCAACAGAGAGAATTTAATATTGGAAATTGTTAAACAAGGGTTGGAGGACTGAAAAAAGCAAAATAGAAACACTGAGGTAACAAACATATAAGAACCGTGAGAAGCAGCTATCATTCCTAGAGCTGGGGGAACAGAGTAAAGATATTGGAATGACTAGAAGAAATAAACTTAGTGAAGAAGCAACGCAGACTGGGATTCAGCTTCTGAAAAGGGTATTCCACTTACTCAGGAGCTCTGAAGGGGCCCAGCGGAGCTAAGTACTCAGACTTCTGAGCGGGAGACACTCCTCTGATGGTGTAACACTTCTGAGGCAGAGTGATGGGCGGTTTCTGGATTACAGACATTACATATGTATGGAAAGGTTGAGAGACAGTAGCTTCAAAATCAGCACAGTTGACTAGATGTTTCTGTAGGTACTGGTAAACTCATAAAGAGTCATCATTTGTGGCATATACATATGTTATATATATAACAAGAACTTATGTATATTTATTGTTTGATATATATGTATATGGTTATGTAAAGTTCTAAAGCCACAGAAACTTTGATAAATTAAATAACTTATTTACTAATTTTTTTTTTTTTTTTTTTTTTGGTATGCAGGCCTCTCACTGTTGTGGCCTCTCCTGTTGCGGAGCACAGGCTCCGGAGGCGCAGGCTCAGCGGCCATGGCTCACCGGCCCAGCCGCTCCACGGCATGTGGGATCTTCCCGAACCAGGGCACGAACCCATGTCCCCTGCATCACAGGCGGACTCTCAACCACTGCACCACCAGGGAAGCCCTACTAATTTATTTTAAATGTATTTGTGAGGTTCACTTACTGGCAAACGCAGTAAGCTAGAATCTTGAAACCCTTCAACCACAAAATACCTAAAAATGCCAGATAAAATAGTTTTAGGCCCTCTTTTAAATAAATGTTCTAAGAAACAGGAACAGGAATATAGGAAAGTAAGTGTACACTGAAGTCACTGGGTGACAGAAGCATCTACTGATCAGATACCTCCTGATAATGGGAAGTCCGGGGCTTAGGTTTCAATGTCTGCCTAGGAGTTGGGGTAGGAAAGATAAAGCTCTGAGATGTCCAGGAGGTGAGGAAGTAGAACAAAAGGCTGCCATTCCTTCCCCAGCCTGAAGTTTTCTATGATTCAGGAAAATCTACACCCTCAGGGAAGTGAATTGGGAAAAAAGCACCCTATAGCTGGAAATTGGTGGTCTAGGTTGTGACTCTAGGTGGAGAAGAAAAAATTCTTCCTGGAGAATTTGTGTCCAAAAGCCAGCATTTATATGGATTTGGAACTTGAATTCATATCAGTTTCTTGAAATGAGAACTGTAAGTTGGGAATTCTTTTTTAAAGAGTACCTAGGTAGGTAGTACCTCTAAGTGCCTGCAGAAACAAACAGTATCCTCTCTGGAGGAAAACATCTTCAATCCAGTTCTAAAAGACTTTCCTGAGATAGAGTACCAATGATTAAGGACTCACAAGGAAAAGGTAACAAAGCCATGAGAAAAAAAAAACCAAACACCATGAGTGAGAGTCAGCAAAAATAATAAGCAGTAGAACCAGACCTCAGACCCAAAAGTCTTCAGATATTGGAATTTTATGATATATAATATTAAAAAACTATTAAAGGCATATAAAAGTGAATCAACAATATGTATCAGAAGCAGGAGTTAGAGAAAATGATAGTCAATTTGACAAGGAACCAAATAGAAAAATGTAAGAGAAATTAAATATCCTGTGGATGGAACAAGGAGGCTCTGGAACAAGGAGGGATATGGGGGGACCTGTGTGGATAGATAGCTTCACAGTAAAAGGAGATGGGCTCTGTGAGAGTAATCCCACGTGTACTGAGGGTACACCAGGGACCAGATGCACCTTACAATGGTTTTGAACTTATTTATATGACTCCAAGACAAAAAGAGAGTAGAATTCCCAATTGACTGAACTTGAGTTCCCTTCTGTGTGGGTTTGAAATAGAAGTAAAGGTCAAATATAGAAATACATTACTCTTTTGTACATCTGATTGTGCATCCTTTGGGCATTTTGAAAATCTGAGGAAAGGTCATGTGATTACAAAACACGTTGCTGAGACTTGAAAAGCTGAAACAAGGAGAATGCAAAGTGTAAAAGATTTCAAATTTCAAGTCATTAGGAGCTGGATGGAAACATTTTAAAAGAGGTATAGTTTTTAGGAGAGCGAATCTGCTAAAAAGGAATGTTTCTTGAATGACATAAGAAAGCAATTTATGAAAGGGGTTATCTGGCAATTCTGGGGGGTGGGTTTGGTATACATTTACTTTCAAGAATTTGTTTTTTTTTTTTAAACACATACATGTGCATTCAATGTTAACCTTAATGTTTTAATCCTAACCCCCTGTTTTTTTAATGAGCCCTGATCTTGCCAACTGTGGCTTTTCCAACCATGGCACGTTTAACGAATATTGCTCTTAATTGGCAAGAAATTTAATTCCACTTATTAAGAAGGAGGAGGGATGGGTGTACTTTTAAAAGATTTTCCAAATAGGTTGAAACAAACAGGGCTTAATTCCTTATTTAACAAAATTAAGTACCCAAAACACTCAGTTGCTGGACTGTTCCAGGTAATATTGATATGCTTTTATTAAGTTTATACTTTTTACTTTTTAGTGGCTCCTATTACATAGTCAGCTCTAGATAATGGAAAATCTTAATTTGGAGAAAAACTATGCATTGATATACAGGGACTAATACTAAAATAAATCCTCAACTTAAAGTTACAATATTATTCTACCATCAAAATTCAGTATTTATGATATTTAATGAAACGATAAGTAGTATTTTTGAGGTTGGAAAAGCAGAAGAAAGAAAATCAAATTTGAATTATTATGATATGCTAGTCATTGAATCTATTAAATCCACTTGCCCTTAAGACTTCTTGCTGTTGTGGAAAGCATTTCACAAGGTTATAATTACATTTTGTTTTTTCCCCCCTTTGCATTTAGGCTGTAGCTTTATTAAATTATTCATTATAATATACCAACTTTAAACCCAAATAGTGTATAAACACAAGATCATGTAACTTCAACACAGTATTAGAGCCTTAGGAGCTAAACAGAGGTATGTATTCTACTGTATTATTTTCTGATTTTCACTTGTATTCTCCATGGCTTTAACTGCCCCTACTGCCATAAATTAAATACTCTGCAGCCTTACCAGTGTAGCTTTATTCCTTCTCCAGATGTAACCACTGGATACCCAGACCCTGGATGAAAGGCTGGGTGACTCTTACACTTACGTATCACTTTTCTCCAAATGACAACAAGCAACACAGTGCAGGCAGTGAGCGTATATGTGGATTTTTTTAAGTGGGGAAACTAAGTTATGCGAAGGCCAGAAAAACATGTTTCAGTAAAGAAAATAATATAATTTTATTATATTTGTACAAAGGTTTTGTCATAATCAGAAGTAAGAAGGCATTGCCCTGTTTTCCAGCTCTTATGACTTGTGATCATTTGAGTTAAAAAAATAAAACAAAACCAAAGAAACGTCCAAATTGAGGGTTTCAGCACTGCATCTTTGTGTGTGTGCATGCATACGTGTGTCGTTGTGTTTGTTGTAAGAGATAAGCTATTTTTAACTCAAAATTTGCATTGGGATAATGCCATCACCAGCTTTACCTAAACTTCATCATGTCATTCCTGTATTTTCATCTATCTACATATAACTGGCTCCAGTGTCAGTTTTTCTCAACCCCACCCTGAGAAACTTGTTTGAATGAAAAGAAAAATCTACATTTACCTTCTTTTGGAGGGGAGAAACAGACTCATTTTTGCACTCCTTATGTATCATAGAGTCTGAACATAATAGGTGCTCAGTAAGTGTTTGCTAAACCAATAAGAGAAAAAATTGTAGATGTCTGCAACCATGGTTTTACATAACATATCCCAGTGTACTTCTCCAAGTTCAGGCATAGTTCCTCAGAAGGAACGTTGTTACAAGTTAACATATTTCCTTATAGTTCTTTTTATATTCATTTATGTACACATACATCTACATTCACACACACACCCACAAACACAGAATTTTTCTACTTCCTGACATAAATGGAATCATACTATCTTCTAAAATATGATTTTTCGGCTTAGCAGGTATTTTTTAGAGATTTTTGCCATGTCACTTCGTAGAGGTGTACAACATTTTTTTAATGATTTCATAGGATAGGTGTTCTATAATTCATTTAATAGCTCCCAACTTGATGAGCATTTAGGCTGTTTACTATTTTTCCTTTGCAAACTTTTATACTTTAACAATTTGATGGGTGTAAATCATACCCCATTTTAATTCTTGAACAATCCTCACCACAAGTGAGGTTGATCATTTTCACTCATGAATGCTTTCAGGCACACTATTTGCATACTTGGCCCATTTTCTCTTGGTTGGTTAATAGAAGAATTTATAAGCTCGGACGAGTGTGATTACTGCTGTGCTTGGACTTGACCTTGTCAACCTTGCTGTGTGTTTATTGGCTGTGTTTCCTTCTTTCTTTGCTCTTTTCCTTCCTCTTTCTTTCCTGACGCTGTCTTATGTGAATGGATTGAATTATTTTTATTTACCTCATTTCCTTCTATTTCTAACATTCTGGCTAAATTTTAGCCTGTGCATTTAAACTTTTTTGCCATCGTTTGGGGTTGATCAGTGTGTTTTGTTCCTCTGAAGATGACAAAAAGCTTAGCATGTTTCCATTTCACTCCTCCTCAGCATCTCCTGTGTTGAGATCATTTGAGATTTTAATTCCAAACTATTCCTTTATATTACACATCTATAATTATTCAGACTTAACTGTAAATGTCCTGTATCTAAAACATCCTCCTTCATTTCTATCCATTAACTGTTTATTGTAGTTACAGTTGATTTTACAATTTGTCCTGGAGGATATTATGCTTAGTAAAATGTCAGACAGAGGAAGACAAATACTGTATGTTTTTACTTATATGTGGAATCTAAAAAATAAAACAACAAAGGAGTATAAAAACACAGAAATAGACTCAGATACAGAGAACAAACTGGTGGCTACCAATGGAGAGAGGGTAGAGGAGGGACAAGATAGGTGAAGGGGATTAAGAGGTACAAACTACTAGGTATAAAATAAATAAGACACAAGGGTGTAATGTACAGCACAGGGAATATAGCCAATACTTTATAATAACTTTACATGGAGTAAGAGCTATAAAAATATCAATCACTATGCTGTATACCTGAAACTAATATAATATTATAAGTCAACTATACTTCAGTTAAAATAATTAATTAAATGTTTTCCTTAGGTATTTTTTTGTTTCAGTGGAATGTAACTTTCTGGAAACTTTTTTTAAAAGAAAGTTTTTGTAAACAGTACATTTCTTTTGCTCTTGCACTTGAATGCTAGCTTGACTGGGCATGAAATTCCTGGTCAAAGTAATGCCATCTCTGAATTTTGAGGATATTGTTTCATTGTCTAGCACTCAGTGTTGTCAATGGGAAGTCTGATGCCAATCTGATTCTTTTGGCTTTGTGGGCAATATTTTTTTCAAAACATTTTGTGATTTGGTAATAATATTTGTGAAATTTTACAAAAGTGAGCTTAGGATACCTGTTTACTAATCCCTTTGGAAACTGAGTCTACTCATGGAATCTTTCAATATTCAGTCTTATTTATCTTTAGCTCTACTACTTATCAGTTTATCTCATTCAGCATTTTCATTCTCTCTAGTGTCTTTAGAACTATTTTAAGTAGGTGTTGGCCTCTGGACACAGTCTCAGTATGTGTTTATTTCTACTTAATAATTTTCATCTCTTTGTTGTTTAGTGATTATTCTGGGAGAATTCTCTGACTCTCTCCACATATTATTCTCCCAACCCTCCCTAACTTTATTTATTTATTTATTTTAAAAAATTATTTATTTTATTTATTTATTTTTGGCTGGGTTTGGTCTTCGTTGCTGTGCGCAGGCTTTCTCTAGTTGCGGTGACCGGGGGCTACCCTTCGCTGCGGTGCACGGGCTTCTCATTGTGGTGGCTTCTCTTGTTGTGGAGCATGGGGTCTAGGCGTGTGGGCTTCAGTAGTTGTAGCACGCAGGCTCAGTAGTTGTGGCTCACGGGCTCTAGAGCGCAGGCTCGGTAGTTGTGGCGCATGGGCTTAGTTGCTCCACGGCATGTGGGATCTTCCCAGACCAGGAATCGAACCCGTGTTCCCTGCATTGGCAGGCAGATTCTTAACCACTGCACCACCAGGGAAGCCCCCTCCCTAACTTTATTGTGTACATTCTGCTGTTCACTCCATACACTTCAGTATATTCAAAATTTTGAGAATTATTTATTTATTCCAAGACAAGCAGTTGTGTTTTCTAAATGGCTGATACAGCTTTTTTTTATTTCTATGAGATTCTGTAAGGCTTATTTAAATTTTTTTTCAGTTTGCACTATTAACTCTCTTTTCCCAAGTGTTAGTTCTTTTCTTGATTTAGTTTGGTGTTTCTCTTTCCAGGTGTTGGTTGAACTTAAATATCTAGTGATTCTTCCTTGTCTGCTGTCACCTTTGTGTTTGTGTTGTGTTTGTGAATTTTTCTTTATATATTCATGCATGTTAATTCTTATTTAAGATTATAACTTTGGATGATTGTTGGGGAGGAAGACAAGTGTGCCAGTAGCTTATCTTCTGGGTAAAGCGTTTCCCTCTTCCTTCTAGATGCCACTAACTCCCTATGGTTCCTCCCTTCCCTGAGTACCCAGACTCATTGCTTTGCCTGGGGGTATATACTGTATTGCAACCTACTAGGGCAAGCTGTGGAAGGATAAAAGCCAGGATGCCCAGGTATTCTGTATGAATATTCTCAAATAGTGGCTCTGATGATGACTTTGGAGCTCTTTTCCACTCCCTGTCTCTGTTTCCTCAAGAGTGAAGCATTCCCAGCACCACCTCCACTTTGGCAGACATGTTCTTTTGGAAATTTTGGTTACTTTTTTCCTAGAAGCTCAATCTCATCTTCTTTCAATATTTCATGAATACTTAAAAATTTCTTACCCCAAAGTGGCATGCCTTCTTATTTCCCTCATTGTCATAGATGAATAGATCTCTCTAGCTCTCTAATTCTGTTCTTATCTCTGTCTCTCTCCTCATATCCATAACATCTACACCCATAACCATTTCCATAAATAAATCCCTATTATTATGCATAGTTCCATGTCTTTCGGGCCGTATCTTGGGGTTTGGGGTAGACAAGATGTAGGTACCTAAGTTTATTCCTGACATCTTGTTTTAATCTCCTAAAGTGGTCTTTAAATTGACCTTTATTCTGTGACCTTTATTCTTTATTTATTTCTATAAAAAGGAAGGTGTAACATTATAACTTAGGTCAGTGAAATCCTTTCTGTCAACACCTAAGATAGTAGAGCCGAATAGCATCATTTCTAATGATTTAACTAATGTAGGTATGGAGCTCAAAGATCCTAAAGGAAGAGAATGTTAACATGTTACTTACACTGCCTTTCCTAAATATTGGGTATCTCCAAACAAGGTTGTAGCAAGTACAGGATCAAAGGCAATTAAAGACTGGATTTTCTGAAAACTGCCTGAAGTGTCTATATTCTGGGTTGTTGATTAAACAAAGATTGATATGCTTGAGATACCATATGGGCAGGCCAGAGTTGACATTCCATTATACAAATTTAAAGCATATCTTATCCTCGTCCCGATGGAAGGCTGTCCTCTATCTGTAGGAAGGTTCACCCAAAACTTCTTTTTTTCTTAAACAATGGGCTTAGACTGATTTATGGTAGAAAGCAGACAACTATTCATGCGAAAACCGCATTTCTTGGTCATAAAGTATAGAAGACATAACAGGTCCCTTCCCTACCACTGTAATGGAGTAATCTCAACACAATTACTAACACTGCTTCTAAAGGATGGGTAAAGAATGTTGTAAAGTGTTTAAATCACAAAAGAATCATTATGAACTTGACTATAAATTACTTTTATTTTTGTAATCTTACTGCTTAAATAAAAGGTCAAGCACAAATATTTTTAGACCCGTGTCACAATGAAGTGATCACTTTCAATGTAGTCTAGATGTTGATGTCAAGAAAGGAAAAAAGGCCAAAATAGTAATTCTAACTCTTGATTAGAGGCACAAGTGAAATTGTCCCTTACTTATGTCATAGGTTGATCTTTACCCTTATTTGATTCTGCTATGGAAGAGACCACTGAAAGTTGCTTTCTTCACTGAATCATTCAGAGATTTTGGGAAGCAATAATCCAATTCAGATTTTCTATGGAAGAAACTCTACTATATTTATTCTTGATCCTGGCTCTTACATATTTTATAAAACTGTTAGCTCATGAATGCCTGGTGTTGACAAATTAGTTCTAACATCTAAAGGAGTCAGAGACTGAAAGCTAGACCAGAATAAAAATATATATGAGTTTGTATAGGTGACAGGTATCTTAGAAACTGACCTACTGAGTTTAGTGTGGGCTAGTCCGCCCTGATTTCTTTCAAGTTTGTTTTGCCGGGAGATTGGTTGGGAAAGGATTTAAAATTAGGACAAAATGAGGTATCTTGAAAACAGATACTCTTAGAGGTGAGAATAGTAGGGTGCCACTCTCCTTTGTTCTGTTATATTCTCAGCAGGGGGTCTTGCGGTGTAGGCGGGGATTCTTTGTTTCTGTCATTCGGAAACGTTCAAAAAGTCCTTATGATCATAAAAAATGCAGTAACTTGCCTTTCTAGAACTATTTTGTATTTAATCTATTTCGGGAATATGTAGCTACATCTAGGTAAGCCAGACTCCAAAATGGATTTTTACCTTACATCCATTTTGCCTGTTTATATCAATGAAACTAAACACGTAAGCGCTATATATCTCCTTCACATGTTACTGAATATAAGCATTTCAAAACATAATTTTGGACTAGACTGTATCTTACATTCTCTTGAAGCCCAGAGATATAAGAACACACACACACACGCACAAATGCACGCACACATGCACATACGCACTCACAGATACACACTTGGTAGTTTTGTTTTAGCTTCATCATAGAAAAATAGCTGTGTATGCGAAGACATGCACCCAGTTAGCATGCCATTAAGACAGGCAAATAGAAATAGAAATGGGCAATGGAAATTAAATAACACGAATAACTTCTTGGAAGTTGTTTTTCCTTGCAATTAGCAGCGCACACCTCATGACTTCTTGAGGGGTCATGGTAGGCCTGAAGAATAAATATTCCTTGGCAGTCGCTTTATATTTTCCCTCAGATGAGTTGTTTTTAATGGTAAAAGCAGTAGGGTGCAGCCGATATATAGAAAAAGTGACAGGTGCCAGTTTTGTTATTAAATCCCAGCCTCGGAGCCTCTGAATTTCAAATGAGGCCTCTTATTGGCTGCGTGTGTGAGGGGTCAGGGATGGGAAAGCGTGACCGGAGCAGAATGGGTTTCACTTCACTGAGCCACTCCAAAGTCTTCATTAAACATGGACATAACATTTGCACTTGTTTTGTTTGTTCTAGACAGTTTGGATAATTACCCTCTGAAATGGTGTGCACCCATGTAGATTTGTGTATTTATCAAGGGGAGGGGGTATTGGGGCATGGGGAGAGGAGGACGAAGGTTCATTGCACTATTTATTTTAATCCTTCAGTGATGATTGTATTTCTCAACCTCCATACTGAACCTTATCAGTTGCCCCTTAAAACTGCTAGTTCAGGTCATTCAATTGAAATTGTATTTTATTCTAAGGGTAGCTTTTTGCAGTTCTCATTTCTTTTTCTCCTCCCCCTCCTGGAGGGTCTGAGGACCCCCATTGACTTGGGAAAGAACTCTGCCCTCTACCAGAAAAGACTAAAGGAGAGAACTCAACCTTAAAAAGAAAAGACAACCAGCCTATGAACTGCCTCCCCTCAAAATAAAAGAGGTCAGACAGAGATAGGAGGCAAGGAGCAGGGTCCTTTGTCATTACCTTGTCGTTCTCCTTAGAATAGTGTATTCAGAAGGTCAGGAATTCCGAGAAAGCCATTGTTTAGTGGTCTGTACACAGGATTCATGATCAAGCACATCTAGGCAATAAGTCTTAGCCTTTCTTCATGAATTTTGCAGGGAATTTAGTTTTTTGTTAGTTAGTTGTTGGTTAACTGTATCTTTCACTTGATTAGCAGGCCATTTGCTCCCTCCTTACCTGAAAAAGTAGATAATCTCAATGTTTCTTTGTAGTGAGGGGAGAAAACTGAGGCAGCCAGTCCTTTAATGCCACCTAACAAAAACCCTAGTCACCATAACTGAGGATGGGAGACATTATTTCTGCAGACAACTATGGCATAAGAGAACACCCAATCATAGCATCTTACTTTCAGTTCTCTCAGGTACATCATCAGAGGTAGGTGTAGGTACCATTATTAAGAGCTTATTATGTGGAAGACGCCGTCCTGAGTGTTTGACACCTATTCGTGTCTCATAACAACCTCAAGAGGAAAGTATTATTATTGTTGTTATTATCGTAATTATTTTTAAAGTGATGATTCCTTTTTTTTTTTTTTGGCCACACCTCACAGCATGCGGGATCTGAGTTCCCTCAACAGAGATAGATCCCGTGCAGTGGATGTGCAGATTCTTAACCACTGGACCTCCAGGGAAGTCCTGATGATTCTAAGGCATTGAGAAATTGAGTAACTTGCCTAAGCCAGAAAGGTGCTAATAAGTACCTGAGCTGGGATTTGAGCTCACATAGCATTTGGCCCCAGAGTGTGTGATCTTAACCACCATGCCTCTCATGGAAGGGAGGTAGAGCAGGCATTAGATACGGTGAGAGACCAAGAACTTAGAGACACTCTTTACAGTCCAAAGTATTAGAGCTGGACGAAGAGCCAAGTGTCCCTACATCTTTGTCTAGATTTCCCCTACTGACACCATCTAAGGACTGTATATCTCTAGAAATGGCACCTGAAGAGCCAGTCCTCCTAGGTAACGGGGTACAGAGAAAAAAATGTCTTTCATGGAGTTGCCATCCTTGGGATGTGAAGGGTGGAAGGCACCAGAGCCTATGTGTACCTCATGCTCTACTAGATGCTGTCTGCAATTAAACCAAAAAACAGTTTTGAACTTAGGAATCTCACAGTCTAGTAGGAAGCCAAGACATGGAACTAATGGGACCCAAAAGTTAATAGAGTTTTCCTTATTTCAGGATGTGCCTACCCGATGATTGAAAAAAAAAAGATCAACCAACTGATTATTTTTTCTAACAATTTGTTGCCACTTTTCATCCTTAAAAAAGGAATGAACGAACCTCACTGTTGAAGATTTCAGAGTGAAGGGGAGTCCATGTGGATCAGCAGTACTTTCTGAGGACATGCTTGCAGCTCAGCCGTGACAGACACTTTCAGATACAGACTTTTGGAGGCAGGGTAGTTAGCAGGCAGTGAGCACACACGGTCCATCAGAGTGTGGATTGAGCCTGTGCCCTCAGCGTCCAGTTGCATGAGAGTATTGTTCAAAGGAGGTGACAGACTCCATCCACAAATAAATATGGACACAAACAGTCGTAAAAAAAAATACCGTATAGGAAAGTTTCATAGACATTAGAAGAGAGAGACAAAGCTAGTATTTACAAGGACCTTATACTTGCATTGGAAATAATATGATGTAAACTTATTTTTAAAAACCTAGAGAAAAGGGGCTTCCCTGGTGGCGCAGTGGTTGAGAGTCCGCCTGCCGATGCAGGGGACACGGGTTCGTGCCCCGGTCCAGGAAGATCCCACATGCCGCGGAGCGGCTGGGCCCGTGAGCCATGGCCGCTGAGCTTGCGCATCCGGAGCCCGTGCTCCGCAACAGGAGAGGCCACAACAGTGAGAGACCCGCGTACCGCAAAAGAAAAAAAAAAAACCTAGAGAAAAATATAAGACCATACACCCAGGTACCATGGGTGCATACTTGTGTAGGAGTGAAACTAATAAGGGGAAAAGCTAAATCGTTTTAATGTTAGTTTATGTCAGCATTTGTATTGTCTTCTCTTAAGATTTTTTTAAAGCCTATTTAGAGTGAGAGTGATGAACGTATAATTTGTTAGTTTATGGCTTCAGATGAGATCTTCTTCTCTACAATAAGCTTGCCTGATGTTTAGGTGTGTTAGGTAGGAACGGGCATATTTACTTGCACAGTGTGTGCTGGAAACCCCAGCTGGTCTGCCCACCTTTCTTCTGGGGCCTTGATTTTCCAAGTATGTTGAGAACTTGGGGCCATTTTCTGCCCGGTGCTTCCTACAGTGCCATAGGGTATGTGAGACCAGGAACTGTGGCGGGCCTTTAGCAGCATGAGGGAGCCTTGCTGTTCAGGGAGTCTTGGATGTTTAGCGCCTGCAGGAAAACACAGGTAGTGGTGAGGCTACCCAGGTTACTTTTACATACAGCTGTGTATGCAAAAAACTATATACTGCTGAAAAAGAGGTTACATACCTGATTTCAGTACAAGGAAATGTTTTGGGTTTTAGCACTACAGGAACCTTGGAAAACATTGGACTCAAATCTTTTCCAGGACAGAGATTCCTTCCGACAACACTCGAAACCCTTATCTGCTTAAACTTGCAGTAATGAGGAATTTACCAACTTTCGAGGCACCGTATTCCTTAAGTTGAAGCATGCCTTTCGGCATCTTTCCCTGGCTCTTCTTTATAAAGCTGCACAAAATAAATTGTTCTTTCTAAATCTTCAATAAACCAAAGTAAACTCAGACCACTGACCAGACCTCATATGGGCAATCTTTCATCTTCTGAGTTACTCTGCTTTCTGTTTCATTTGCACATCTTAAAATGTGCAACTCAAAATTAAGCACCACAGGTGTCCTCAGACAAGAGCTCAGGTGGTAAGACGTGTCTCCATTGAGCAGGACACCATGTCTTTTCTAATAAAACCCAAGATGATGTTAACTTGTTAGAAGCTCTGTACCCCCTTGACTGGTGGTTGTCAACTGGGTGATTTTGCCCGCAGGGGACATTTGGCATTGTCTGAAGCTTGGTTGTCATACCTGGTAGGGTACTAGAAGCATCTAGTGTAGTGGGTAAAGACCTGGAAAGCTGCTAAAAATCCTCCAAAGCACACCCACAACAAAGAATGACCTGGGCCTGAATGTCAATAGATCTGTGGTTGAGAAATCCCCATCTTGATTACAGACATCCTGAAGACAAGCTTCACCTGAACACCAAAGCTAGAACTGAAAGGAATAAGGGAGTCAGAAATGCACTTAGTTTACAGTAAGGAGGAAGTCTAAGTGTGCAGAAGGGTGTGAGCCTCGGGCTGATACCCCTCCTGCAGCATTAGCCAGAAAGCAAGCTTTGGACGTTATTAGGAGGAAGAGACGGACAGAGAGCTCAGTGTATCACAAGGGCATCAGATTGGTACGGCAAGTCTCCCCAGAAGACGAGCCAGAATGTAAAACTGCCTCTGCACCAGAAAGGAAGCAATAGTAATCATGTTTGCAAATTAAACGCTTAGCAGAAAACAAAGGTCTTGGTATAATTAGCAGTTTAAACATTCTCTGGTGGGAGAATCATCCTTGGGAAGTGATTCAAATCTAAAGTCTCTGGGACTGAGGAGAGTGAGGTGACATCAGAAGAGGTCACCTTTGTTATGAATCATTTAGTAAGCAGTAAGAGAGTTAAACACAGGAAATTTATTGATTTTCTTTAATAATTCAGAAAATGCAATTTAAAATGACATAACCGTGACAAAAATGAAAATAATACCCATTTTGCCTAGAATGTGGATAAATAGGCATTTCCATAGTGGTTATGGGAGTAGAAATGGATATACTTTTCTAAAATATAAGTTGGAAAGTCTGTAAGGAAAGCCCTAAAAATGCACAACCCGATGACTCGTCTCTCGGAGATTGTCATAAAGGATAATTACATTTAAGGAAAAATATTTAACAATAAGAAATGCTTATTTCTATACTGTTTTAGGGACCAGACTAAATATTTTTAAATGGGGATAGGTTAAATAAATCATGACATATCACAGAATAGAATGTTACGCCATCATTAAAATTATATGAGAATATATTTATTGACATGAAAATATGGCATGCCCACAAAATTGTATTAAATGTAAAAAGAAAATGCACATATTTTTGTATGTAGACATTAAGTGGGCATTGCAGGGAAAGGCCTGGATTAAAATTTTTTGTCTGCATGTTTGTACTTTCTCATTTTTGATACTAAGTGCTGCTTTTTTAAAACAAAAAATAGAAGTAAGTTTTAAATATAAGAGTAATCTTAGAAAAAAGAAAGCCCATAAAACAGTCAAAAGAAATTTACACCACTGTAATAAGTAATTAGCAAGAGGTATGTATAATAGACTGATGAAAAAAGCATTTTATAAGTCTGAGGAAACAGTAAAATTAGGCCAGGTAATAATAATGAATGTCTTTGACTGCCCAGACTTAGGCAGGATATTAAAAGAGATGAGATTTTCACAAAGAACAAAGGATTGTTTCCTAGAACAGGCAGTTCACAAGCAAAAGAAATGCACTCCTTCGACTGTTGCATTGAACAGCTGATTCAGAAAATAATGGTAAACGAGTCCAAAACCAATTAGAAAGAATCTTTACTGAAAGGGAAGGAGCAAATCTGATCATTGTTAGGACTTCTAAGTATTTAAATAGTATTGAGACGAGGATTTAAAACAGGGATTAAAAAAACGAACAGCAATATAGGACCCACTGAGGGGTCCTCTGTCTAGAATCCTACAGTGAATTGCATCTCTGGATCTCTGGATTTGTGAGCTCCCCTCCTTATCCAAGTGGTTAACTACGAGGTTCAGACCGACCAGATAAAGCGTTTATGGATCAGTGCGTACAGGCCAGGCATGGCAAAGAGGGTGTTAAGTCTGTCTAAGGCATAAATTGATGATCCTATGCTATTGGTTACAACTAGGTCTTACTGCACACGTCTTTCTGTAGCAAAGAGGGCCATCCAAAGGTTGGCAGCCAAAAGGAACAGTTCAAACAAAATGTGAAACATCCTCTTCCCTTTGCCTAACTGTATAAGGAGGTCTCTGCGTCTGGTACTCCCTGTGCGGTCCAGGTGTCAGAGCCTCCAGAGAAGCCTGTTGAAGTTAGAGAAAATCCAAAGAAAGGCTGCAAAGTAGACTTTGCAAGGAGTAAGCAGTAAGGAGAGGTAGGGAAGGAGAAAAAAGGAGGCAAATTGGATGTCATGAATGTTAGTTTCCCTTCCAGGTAACAGAAACTGTGCTGGGCCTTTGCACAAGATACCTTATTTATTCCTCGAAGTTCACTTAACTGGCAAGACAAACTTGATATACCAATCCCATTTTTATTATTCTCAATTCATTTCGAGAACATGGTGTATCTCAGCTCCTCACTTTCTGGCTGTGTGACTTCAGGGAGTCATTTAACTTCCCTGTGTCTAGTTTGTATGATAAGTCTGAAAACCAGCATTCAAGAAGTGGTTGAACTCTGTGGTCTTGTTCACTCAAGTCTGGGTGCTCTAGAATGAGGTGCTCTTGAAGTTTGAGTTTTGGCCAAGCTGTTCTCCCTCCCTTCGCTTCACGTGGCTGGTAATGAGCTTAGGATGGCCTTCAGGTGGATGTGACATGTATGAGGCTGCTACCTACAGCTGGCCTGACTTAGTCATATCCCTGTGTTTCTACATGTGAGACAATCTGCTAGACTCATGGGAAAAAAAAGCATTCCTCCCTTTGAGCCCCAAGCTGACACAAAGGCAAAGACTGAGCTAAATTGCTCCCATCAGCATTTGTTTTTAAATTAAAGGAACGAGGATTTGAAGGGAGTGGCTAACCCAGAGACCCCTTGGCTGAGGGCACTTAGAGGCTTATCTTTGCAGGCTCAAAAATGTAATTTTATTAAGGGAAAATAGCAGCCTAATGTCTCCAAATGTTTTAATTATTTATCCACTGCTGTTTCAACTTGTCCTCTGATGTTGGCTGTGAGTCAGATGCAGATTTAAGCAGTGTTTTAGCAATTATTACACCAGCATTAACTTTTCTTCTGTATTAGAAATCAAATCAAAGGACTTTTCCCCTCTGTTGTTAATTCATTTTTTTACAACAGGGATGAAAATATTAACATCTTAGGAGGGAAAATAAAATCGTAAAATAGTTCAGAAGGTCATAAGCATCCCTGTCAACAGAGGTCCAAGAAAAAAACCCAACAACAACATATATTTGCACCTCCAAAACATAAGCTTCCTGGACCAAATGTATTTTGGAAAGAAGTAAAAGCCTCAACAGCCAAAGGGCGTGAGTCCCTGCCTCCAAGACCAACCCTACCTGAGTTACTAAAGCTACTCTGTGTCTTAGTTTTCTTATGAGAAATAAGGTATGTGAAAATCCTGCTGCACCTTACATCATCTGTTTAATTTGATTTAAATGACTATGTTTTGAGGCATCAAGGTATGGCTGGCACTTTGATGGAGCTGCACTAATCTATTATAATGTTTTAAAGTACCAGACAAAATTACCTGCTGAATAGGAGCAAATTAAATCTTTTGCCTTCCTGAGTGTGAAGTATTAAATAGGGACGCATCCTCTTCTGTCTTTAATTCCATACCTTGCTTGAGAAAGCAAAGAGAGGAAAAGTGGCTGTATTACTCCATATGTGGAACAGGAAGCTCTAGCTTTTTGATGAGAGTATTGTAGATTCTGAAGGTTGGAAGAGGCGTTAGAGGCGAGGCAGTGCACCCATGAGGTCCTCTGTTTAAATAAAGTGAAACTGACCACAGTTCTAGGGAGGAGGGTCAATTGGCCTACCCTGCATCTTTTGCAACTTTCAGATCAAATAGTCTTCAAAAGCTGTTTTTAAAAGAGCCCTTATTTAAATGATCATCTACTGTTGCATAAGTTGTAGCCTTTTAACCATAAACTCATTTATAAGCTCAATTAGGTCAATGGTGACAAAAACCATGGGGAAAAGATTTATTGTACTTTAAATTTCAGTTAATCTAGATGTAGAGAAATATACTAAGAAATAAGTAATTCAAGATAGAAAGTGATGAAAGACACTCACCATGGTGCTAAATCAATAAAATGTATATTAAATGCCTGCTGGGTCGAGGCATGGTATAGTCAGCCCTCTGTATTGATTGGTTCCACATCCTGGGATTCATTTGGAAAAAAAAAATTGAAAAAAATTTCTAGAAAGTTGCAAAAAGCAAAACTTGAATTTGCAGTGCACTGACAACTATTTACGTAGCATTTACATTGTATTAGGTATTATAGGTAATTAGAGATTTTAAGTATATGGGAAGATGCGCCTAGGTTATAAGCAAATACTATGTCATTGCCTATGAGACTTGAGCATCGGCAGATCTTGGTATCTGCAGGTGTCCTGGAGCCAATCCCCCATGGATGCCAAGGGATGACTGTAGTGGTGCTTCAGAGAAACAGACAAAGTACAATGTATGCTTTGACTCCAGGAAGACTATCCCAGTCATCTTTCAGTGTTTTCAGAGACCAAGGCCTTTTTTGCAGAATATGGAGGAGTCACCACTGGGGCCAAGGGAAGTTCAAGAAAGCACTGCAAGACCAGGACCCCTGTTAACTGCTTCCCTCCAAGCATCTTTTGGGGGAGAGAGCTTCCTCTCACTATTTCATTTGAAAAAGATTCTACTACTTTAAATTAAACTTTGAAGATCAGCTAATGCCTTTACTTATATATAAGCAAATAGTATTACCCTATATACACATTTTTTGTATTTCCTCTCATTGTTCCCCTTTTCTGTAAGGTCATCATAAATTCCTCAGAAGGAAAAAGTTTTGTTTGCTTAACAGAATTTTAAAAAGCCACAGGTTATGGCCATTGTTTTCCCTGTGGGTTGCTTGATGAAGAAATCATATATGTTTCTGTTACTGCCTCTATTTTTGGATTTATTTTGCATTGCAAGTCCAATAAATTTTAAGTTCTCTTTGCTAATTAAAATTAGATTATTTTCAACTGAAAAGAATTTACTAAATCCCCAATATGGATTCAGAATAGAAGTTCATACCAAGAGCAGGTAAGGGAAGGTGTAGATGTAAAATAAGTTTAAAACATGGCTCTGCCCATGAGGATGTTATAGTCTTGCTGGGCAGACAAGAGGAAAACCCAAAAAGTCACAATCATTAAGAGGAAGTTTCTTTATGGAAAAATTTCCTTTCTCCGGCTAACCTTCATGAGGTGAAGAGCATCAAATAGAAAGAGCAGAGGGCTTCCCTGGTGGCGCAGTGGTTGAGGGTCCGCCTGCCGATGCAGGGGACATGGGTTCGTGCCCCGGTCCGGGAGGATCCCACATGCCGTGGAGCGGCTGGGCCCGTGGGCCATGGCTGCTGAGCCTGTGCATCCGGAGCCTGTGCTCCGCGGCGGGAGAGGCCACAACAGTGAGAGGCCTGCGTACCACAAAA
>NW_020175393.1:15342022-15407022 GCF_003031525.2 Neophocaena asiaeorientalis asiaeorientalis
GCCCAAAAAAGGGAGGGGCCCGGGTACCAAAAAAAAAAAAAAAAAAAAAAAGAAAGAGCAGACTGGGTAAGCGATGGGAGGAAGAGGTCATGTGAAAGAGAAATAAAAATGCCAGCTGTTAAGAGTTTTTCCAACATCACAAAATATTAACTAAGGAGCAAAACTAGTACCTTTGGAAGACGTTGCTGCCAAGGGGCTTGGCATTTCCATAATGGTGGGGAAGGAGAGACGTCTCTGATTTCCATAGTATTTTGTAATTAAGTTGGTGCTCTTATGGAAAATTAATTGGTTTTCGGATAATGAAATAGAAAGAAATATTCAGACTGTGGCATATTAAAAGAAATTCTCTTTAATAGACGCAATGTCAGCCTGATAACGTGGTTTTGCTCCCCCAGGTGCTCAGATGCAGTTTCAGAGTAGCCCGAGAGAGCCTCAGCGGCTCAACAGTTAAGCAAGCTTCTCCCTTGCAACTAAAGCTAAGCAGATTAATTAAAACTTAAAAGCATTATGATTTAGTTATGAATAACAGTTTGCAGGTGACAGAGCTCCCCGTCTATAATTCACCATAACAAAATGACACTTGGGCTCGCTGCTGCTATAATTAGCTTTTGATATACTATTTCTTGGAAATTTCTCGCCAGCCACAGCCTGTGTGTTTCCAGATGTCCTGCACATACTTAAAAATGGTAAACATTAATTTATAGGGATGACAGCTGTGGGTCAAGTTTGAGGTTGATTGATAATTCCTTATTCAAATGTGTGCCTATGCACCTTCATTTGTCATCTGCTAGTGAAACAGAAAGCCATTCTACCACATTCCTAGTTAATATTTCATTTTTTTCATAAATTATCTGTAAAAGCAAAAGCAATAGAATGTAGACCTTTCTTCACCATATGGCATGACATATTAATGGAGTGGAGGGTTTTAAAAAATTATTTTGCAGCCAGAAGTGTTGTGATTTCTTAGCCCGATACCTTGTATTTGCACAGTGATAAGCACACAGTGGGCACACAATAAATGTGGCCTAGTGACCGCAAGGGAGCTCAAAACACTTTCTCGAAGACAGGCCGTAATTTCTCCCAGCCGCTGTCCCATTTTATAAATTAAGGAATAGCAGACCTGTGAAGTTTTCCTAAGAGGTGATAAAGTGATTCCTCTCTAGGTCAAGTTCAACTTGAGGGTAGAGAAAATGACCCGTGCTCACAGAAAACGTCTTCTCTCTGAATTATTTATTGGGTTAGATTCAAAATGCACACCTGACCGAACCTTCTTTCTCTTTGACTCCTTGTATGAAGGCAAAAGAGATCCCTGAAACATTAAGAAAAATTCAGTCATTTGGCTAATTGTCTTATCTATAAGGCACCAGGTTGGTTGACTGAACTTTCCACCAAACTGGAAGACTTGTTTTTCGGTTTTGAAATGACAGTTGGTTCAGGATTTTGGTACTTTGGTACATAGTCAGAATGTACTGAATGGCATAGTCAGAATTCAGATTCAGGCATAGTCAGAATGCCTGAATCCCCACTATGAAATTATAGGCTGCAATTACATGACAACAAAAGATCTCATCAGCGCAATAAAGTATGCAATGGAACTAGTTTTAGTGCTGTATATCCAGCTACTTTATTACCATATCCTTATTCATACAAACAAGGGACTAGATACTCTTATTGAGGCACCAGAAACAAATTGAGATTCAGAAAGATACTAGGCTTCCTGGAAACAGGGCAGATTTGTCATCTATGTTTCATAGTCACTGAATAATCATGAACAGATTGTTCTACAAAGTATCCCTGTAAACCAGAAAATGTTATTTCAGTTTAAAGTTATTATAAAATATTGCCTATATTTTCCCGTACTGTACAACGTATCCTTGTCGCTTATTTATTTTATAAGTAGCAGTTCGTACCTCTTAATCCCCGACTCCTATCTTGCCCCTCCCCACTTCCCTCTCCTCACAGGTAACCACTAGTTTGTTCTCTATATCTGTGAGTCTGTTTCTGTTTTGTTATATTCATTTCTTTGTTTTCTTTTTAGATTCCACATATAAATGATAACATATAGTATTTGTCTTTCTCTGTCTTACTTATTTCACTAAGCATAATACCCTCTAGGTCTATCCATGCTGTTGCAAACGGCAGAATTTCATTTTTTTGTGACTAATATTACACTGTATATATATATTAATTCCATATCTTGGCTACTGTAAGTAATGCTGCTATGAAAATTGAAGTGCATATATCTTTTTGAATTAGTGTTTTCGGCTTTTTTTGATACATACCCAGGAGTGGATTGCCGGATCATATGGTACTTCTATTTTCAGTCTTTTGAGGCTCCTCCATGCTGTTTTACGTAGTGGCTGCACCAATTTTACATTTCCACCAACAGAGTACTAGGGTTCCCTTTTCTACATTCCTCCCCAACATTTGTTATTTATAGACTCTTTGATGATAGCCATTCTGACGGGAGTGAGATGATATCTCATTGTAGTTTTGATTTACATTTTCCTGATGATTGATGATGTTGAGCGTATTTTCATGGACCTGTTGGCCATCTGTATGTCTTCCTTGGAATAATGTCTATTCATACCTTCTGCCCATTTTTAAATTGGAATGTTTGGGTTTTTGCTATTGAGTTGTATGAGTTCTTTATATATTTTGGATATTAGCCTCTTATCAGGTATATCATTTGCAATTATTTTCTCCCATTCAGTAGAATATCTTTCCATTTTGTTGATGGTATCCTCTGCTGTGCAGAAGTCTTTTAGTTTGTTTATTTTTGCTTTTGTTGCTTTTACTTTTGGTGTCAGATTCGAAAAAATCATCTCCAAGTCCAATGCCAAGGAACTAATGCTTATGTTTTCTTCTAGGAGTTTAATGGTTTCAGGTCTCACATTCAAGTCTTTAATCCCTTTTGAGTTAATTTTTGTGTTCGGTGTAAGATAGTGGCCCAGTTTCATTCTTTTGCATCTGGCTGTGCAGTTTTCCCAAGACCATTTATTGAAGAGACTGTTCTTTCCCATTGTATATTCCTGGCTCCCTTGTTGTAAATTAATTGACCATATATGCATTTATTTCTGGGGTCTCTATTCTGGTCCATTGGTCTATGTGTCTATTTTTATGCTGATACCAAGCTACTTTCATACTATAGCTTTGTAATATAGTTTGAAATCAGGGAGTGTGATGCCTTCAGCTTTTTTCTTTCTCAAAATTGCCTTGGCTATATGAGGTATTTTGTGATTACATACAAATTCTAGGATTGTTTGTTTTATTTTTGTGAAAAATACCATTGGAGTTTTGATAGGAATTGCACTGAATCTGTATATTGCTTTGGGGGTATGGACATTTTAAAAATATTAATTCAATATACAGGACTTTTACCTCCTTAGTTAAATTTATTCCTAGGTATTGATATTTTATTCTTTTTGATGTGATTGTAAATGGGATTGATTTCTTAATTTCTCTTTCTGATAGTCTGTTATTACTGTAAAGAAACACAACAGATTTTTATGGATTGGTTTTCATATCAAGCAGCTTTGCTGAATTTGTTTATTATTTCAAAGAATTTTTTGATAGAGTTTTGAGGATTTTCTCTATATAATATCATGTCATCTGCAAATAGTGACAGTTTTACTTCTTCCTTTCCAATTTAGACACATTATATTTCTTTTTCTTACCTAACTGCTCTGGCTAGAACTTCCAATACTGTGTTGAATAAAGGTGGCAAGAATGGGCATCCTGGGCTTCCCTGGTGGCGCGGTGTATGAGAGTCCGCCTCCCAATTCGGGGGACACGGGTTCGTGCCCCGGTCCGGGAGGATCCCCCTTGCCGCGGAGCGGCTGGGCCCGTGAGCCGTGGCCGCTGGGCCTGCACATCCGGAGCCTGTGCCCTGCAATGGGCGAGGCCACAACAGTGAGAGGCCCGCGTACCACAAAAAAAAAAAAAAAGAGTGGGCATCCTTGTCTTGTTCTTGATCTTAAAGGAAAAGCCTTAAGCTTTTCACCATTGAGTATGATGTTAACTGTGGGTTTGTCATATATGCCTTTATTAAGTTGAGGTACATTCCCTCTCTACCTGCTTTGTTGAGATTTTTTATTGTAAGTGGATTTTTTATTATAAACATTTATCAAATGCTTTTTATGCATATATTGAAATGATCATGTGATTTTTATCCTTCATTTTGTTAATGTGGTGTATCACATTTGTGAATGTTGAACCATGCTTGCATCCCTGGAATAAATTTCATTTGATCATGATATATGATCCTTTTAATGTATTATTGATTTCAGTTTGCTAATATTCTGTTGAGGATTTTTGCATCTATGTTCATCCAGGATATTGACCTGTAATTTTCTTCTTTGTATGTCATCCTTGTCTGGTTTTAGTGTCAAGGTAATACTGACCTCATAAAGTGTGTTTGGAAGAGTCCCCCCTTCTGCTTTATTGGAAGAGTTTTGAGAAAATTTGGTATTAATTCTTCTTTGAATGTTTGATGTAATTCACCAGTGGAGCCGCCTGGCCCTGGACTTTTGTATATTGGGAGGTTTTTGATTACTGATTCAGTCTACTTGCTAGTAATTGAACTGTTCAGATATTTTTAATTTCATCATGATTCAGTCTTGGTTGGTTGCTTGTTCCTAGGAATTTTCCTAATTCTTCTAGGTTGTCCAATTTGTTGGCATATAATTGTTCATGGTGATCTCTTATGATTCTTTGTGTTTCTGTAGTATCAGTTGTAATATCTCCTCTTTCATTCCTAATTTTATTTATTTGAGTTCCCTCTCTTTTTTTCTTGGTGAGTCTAGCTAAAAGCTTGTCAATTTTGTTTATCTTTTCAGAGAACCAGCTCTTAGTTTTTATTGATCTTTCTTATTGTCTTTTTTGTCTCTAGTTAATTTATTTCTGCTCTAATCTTTGCTATTTTCTTCCTTCTGCTAACTTTGGACTTCATTTGGACTTCTTTTTATAGCTCCTGAGGTGTAAAGTTAGGTTGTTAATTTGACACTTCTCTTGTTTCCTAAGGTAGGCATTCATTGCTGTGACCTTCCCTTTAGAACTGTTTTTGCTGCATCCCATAAATTTTGGTGTGTTACATTTCCATTTTTGTTTGTATCAAGGTATTTATTGATTTCTCTTTTGATTTCTTCTTTGACCCATTGGTTGTTCAGTAGCATGTTGTTTAATCTCCACATACTTGTGAATTTTCCAGTTTCTTTGTGTAATTAATTGCTAGTTGCATACCACTGTGGTCAAAAAAGAAATTTGATACAATTTCAGTCCTCTTAAATTTATTAAGACTTGTTTTGTGGCCTAACATATGATCTGTCTTGGAAAATGTTCCATGTGCATGTGGGAAAAATGTGTATTCTGTTGCTTTTGGTTGGAATGTTCTGTATCTGTTAAGTTCATCTGTTCTAGCATGTTGTTTAAGGCTGATGGTTTCCTTATTGATTTTCTATCTGGATGATCTATCCATTGATGTAAGTGGTGCATTAAAGTCCTTTGCTATTATTGTATATCTGTCTATTTCTCCTTTTAGGTCTGTCAATATTTGCTTTGTATATTTAGGTGCTCCTATGTTGGGTGTATAAATATTTACAAATGTTATATCCTCTTGTTGGACTGACCCCTTTACCATTATGTAACACCCTTCTTTGACTCTTACTACAGTCTTTGTTTTAAAATTTATTTTGTCTGGTATGAGTATAGCTACTCCAGCTTTCTTCTGGTTTCCATTTGTATGAAATATCTTTTTCATCCCTTCACTTTCAATCTGTGTGTGTCCTTACATCTAAAGTATGTCTCTGTAAGCAGCACATAAATGATTATTGTCTTTTTATCTGTTTAGCCACTCTATGTCTTGACTGGAGAATTTAGTCCATTTACATTTAAAGTAATTATTGATAGGTATGTGCTTATTGCCATATTGTTAAATTTTTCTAGCTGTTTTTGTACTTCTTCTTTGTTCCTTTCTTCTTCTCTTGCTCTCTTCCTTTGTGGTTTGATGACTTTCTTTAGTTATATGCCTAAATTCCTTTCTCTTTATCTTTTGTGTATTTACTATAGGTTTTTACTTTGTGGCTACCATGAGGCTTACATGTTATACACACACATGCACACACACACACACACATACACAGAAAGGGAGAGGGGGAGAGAGAGAGAGAGAATGAGAGAGAGAGAAAAATCTTATCATGTACATGATTCAGATTTCAGAGTTTTTAGTACCTCTATGACCATATTACATTAACAAAACCTCTTGTCATTTCACACAAAATGCACTCTGGCAGGTGATTGGATATTGTGGAGAATACTGTCTACTACTCCACACAACATCCCCTTCTTGTGGACTCAAGAAGAATGTTCTCTCCAACTTAACACTGGGAGAAGTTGAGCTGCTTCTTAGTAGTTGCTGAAATGTTGCCAATATTTTGGAAACTTTGAGTTATGCTTCTTTTGTCTTTGGACACTAGGGAACTCAGGAACCATTTGCCATCCATACTTATATACAGGAGTTTGTGTACACTTAGTATACTAATTTTATCCCATTTCAATTTACTTGTCTACCCTAAATTTCTCTTTATTTTTGGCATTTTCTCCTATGATACTATGTGCACTTTTTAGAGGCCACAGGTTTTTTTTGAAAAACAAAGCAAAAATAGGGTAAAAAAAGATAAAGAACTAAAGGACAGAAGGAGGAAAATTAGGAGAAGAAGAGGGAAGAAAGAAAAAAAAAGAAAATCTAAAATGGGTTGAAAAATTGTACAGTTGATTTGGGCCACATAAATAGCTAAGGGAATGATTTACACACCACCACTACATTCTTAGCAAATCAAATCTTGGAATGCTTTCTCAATGTTCTTTTCTGCCAAACTTCTTTTTGTTGTTGATGTTGTTTTTTGTTTGTTTGTTTGTTTTTGGAGTTGCTTAACTTCTTGTGAACTTACTCTGGTAAGAGTTCCCGGTGGGTAAGTACCACATCTCATCTTAGCATTTCCCCAGCCTAGCACTTTGTCTAGAACATAATAGAAGCTTAGTAAGTAGGCACTAATTGAAAAACATCATGCAGTACTCAGATTTTTAGGATGGTATGAAATATTTTGGTATTTATTTAATGTTGGCTCTTTTAATTATTTCACCAGAAGCACAATAATAAGGTGAAAGAGAAACAGCTAGTGCTTATGGTGGGGGAGGAAGAGGGTTCTGTCAATGATTTTTCTTCTGCATGAAAAGGACACAGCTCTTTCAAATTCAGCAGCTGAGTGGATCCATATGACTTCCAGGCAGAGTGTAGCCAGGGTAATGCTACAGATAATGTAATTAATTAACCCTTTTGTAGTCTCAGAATTTCAAACTTCTAGGTAATGGCATTTGTATAGTAATTTTCCTTGGTTCTATGTAAGATCTTTAACAGAATCACAAGATTCGTATTTAAATGTAAGTGGTGGAAGGAAGGCAATGGAAGTTATTAAAATGAACACTTGATAAATTTGGATAAAAGTGGCTTAGTACAATAAACTGTATCTTACATGGTTATTTGTATTCAGGAAATCATTGGTGAATGCCCACAGTTGTGAGCCCCCCATATTTGAAAAATAAACCAAAAACTTCATGTGCTCAATTTCCCCAATTCTCTCTGCTTCTCCCCCCACCTCCTGCTGCTCCTCCTTCTTTCCCATTCATTCATGTCTCGAAATTCGAGCAGAACGTTATCTAAACAACGAACAATTCTTCTGCTTTATGATTATAACTGTACACATTCTGAAGAAGTTTTTTTCTCCTATCCCTTACAAAGGATATCTTACCCCAACCCTTCTCTTTCCAATTGTGGAAATCAGTAGTATGAATGTGCCTGGTATTCATTTGTATTGATGAAGGTAGAAGCATAGCTATTGAATTGTGAGTCTTTAAACAGGCATACTTTAAAAATCTTCAATATAATCTTGCCCAAATGTTATTTCAATGCCAGCTAAATCCAAAGACTGAAGATGATAGTAAATACAACCCTCTTATTTCACTTCTGGGGCTGTACTCTTTGGCCAGCCTGCGGTCTTTTGCAGAAAATGAGATTGGTTGCCTCAGTTTAGTTTTAGAAAATAATTTATAACAAAAATAGCTTATGATAGTCACATTAGTAAACAAGGATAGAGAGGATTTAATGAGTGGGAGTGCCTGGAAAACACTAAAATGACACAAAGGCAGAGGGTGTGTAGGCAGAAGAGGAGGGATGTTCTGTCAAAAGATACAGTAAATGTTTCATTCTAGGGGAATTTAATATATGAAGCAAGTAGACTTAATTTTAGTTGAGTATCAAACGTATTCTCAGATGTAAGTTAATTTTCCTATATCAATGAGGCTTCAAGTTTGGCAATAGAATATGATTGTGAGTTTCTGAATTGACAGAAACTATTGTCAGGGAATTGACAATTGAAGGCACGATTGTTAAGATATCCAGAATTGGGAAACTGAGGGCTTGTTAAAATATGGCCCAAATCCAGACCCTGTGAGATAATTGCCTACTTGAGCTGGCATTTGTAATCAGTTGTGACTGTGTGCCGTCCTTACATCCTGTAAGTTTAGGGTTTTGGATAGCTAAGGGTAAGCTGTTTAAAAACAGAAAAGAAAATAGTTTTCTATCATAAAGTTTCCCATGGATTTATTTGCCTTGGGTCACATTCTGTCATTCCTGATGTAACACATATGCTATTTATATTATAATCATATCGTTAAAGCTATAGATATCTCTGCAGATGTGGATAGAAATGAAACATTTCTATTCCTTTTGTTTTGTTCTTTCCATTGGGTATCCTGTTGTACTTCGGTCTCTGTGAGATTGGAAGCTCTGAAAGCACGTGTTTCAAGTAGGAGGTGTCTCTTTGCTCTCCTCTGCAGGTGTCTGGTATCAAGCCATAAGCCCAGGGGACCTCCAATAAATAGACATTTACCGCTACAACTGCAACTACCACATATAAAGATCAATAGAATAAAAAACTGAGTCCTACTCCAGGCTCCATGGTAATTTTGTTTTGACGAAACCCCAGGGCCAGTAAGGAGGGATCTATGGGAGGTAAAGACTGGAGAAGAAGGAAATTTTACCTGGTTTCTTATAATGACAAAACACATAAACTTGTTGAACACAGAAACGCTCTTCTAAGCATCTTCTGTGGACTGAGTGGGAAGGAAAGAGAAAGAGATAGATTGCATTTCTCTTCAAATACACAGGTTTGTCAAACTCCTTCCTCCCATAATATCTAAGAAAATGAATGCAGTGTATTGCTTTACCCTGAACGTGGTCCATTCCATCATCATTGTCATTTCAGTAGAAATGCATTTCCACTCAGAGGATGATTTAAATAAAAGATTCCCCACTTGTAATCCAAGCTCCTTGGGCTCTGTGTTCCATTTCCTTTCTCTTTACCTTTTCTTAATTTTAAAAAAATTTTATCTTTGAACTATTTCGTTCAATTTGTGTGCAGAAAAAAGAGGCCTCTTTTATCTAAGGGAATAGAGATATGGTGGTTGGCTATTTCATTCACATTCTCCATCTAAATGTAATTTCAACGTCTTTTTGTTTTGCATTTAACAAATATAGATATTTGTACAGAGGAATTTAGCTAATTTACATCTGTATCAGAAAAAAAATACTCTTTGGGGTTTTTTAACTACTAATTCTGCAAGGAAAGCTTGTTAGTGGTTTTAGGGTAGGATTTTAAAAAAAGAAGAAAAGTGGGGTCATCAATGAAAGGTCTGCCCTGCTCTTCTGACTTTAAGGCCATGACTAGTTTTCAGGTCTATAAACTTCTAATATTCTCTGGACCCTCCTTCAATATGTACAGAATTCCAGCATTTGAGCTACTGATATGATGGCTTGCAGATCTGTCCTAAGGAATTTTTTCTTAATACATGAGGTTCTGTGGGATGTCAGACTTTCTCTAGTCAATACTTTTTAATATATTTAAAATAGTTAATCAACAGAGACCTACTGTATACCACAGGGAACTCTGCTTAATATTCTGTAATAACCTAAACAGGAAAAGAATTTGAAAAAGAATAGGATATATGTATAACTGATTCACTTTGCTGTACACCTGAAACTAACACATTGTTAATCAACTATACTCCAGTATAAAATTTAAAAATTTTTTAAAATACTTTTTTAAATGATAAATTTGTCAAATTCTAGGGCCTTGAAAAGGAGGCCTCCACGCTGCGTTTTTCTAAAGTTTCCATTTCCTTCATTCTTCACTGTAACTATATTGTGTTTTCCTCTGACTGCGTTTTTCTAAAGTTTCCATTTCCTTCATTCTTCACTGTAACTATACTGTGTTTTCCTCTGACTTTCTTTCCTTGCTGCTGGGTAAATTGATCCTTCTTCATATTTGTTTCCCCAAACTCCCTCAACTTCATGTATCTCTTGGCACAGGGCTACCTATAAGCACCTTAGAAAATAGAGCAACACAGAATATTCAGCTATGTGGCTAATGAGGTAGCATAGTATTTATAATAGCAACGTCATAATTTAATTAAACAAATTGCATTATACCCCCAAAATGCTATTTTACTGCTATTAAAATAATGATTGTAAACAATTTACAATGATACAAGAAAATATTTATTATATAATAAGTTATTATAGCAGCTACAAAACTATGGATAATATAATCTCAACTGCATTCAAAAGTGTATACATAGAAAAAAGGCTGGAATGTAGTACACCAAAATGTACAATGATTATCTTTGATTGTTTGGCTTATTTTACAAATATTCTGCCTTGAGCATGTATTTCCAGCACAAAGTACTGACAACCAGTTTACTCAGAACCTACTGGATGTTTGGTACTGCGCTAGGTGCGTGCAGCTATTATCATGTTTAATGCTTGGCACACACTGTAAAGCAGTTATGAATTTCATTTTGCATAGAAGAAACCCTTATCTCAGAAACGCTGTATAAATCATATTAGGTCACACAGCTAGTAATAATAATTATCATCCCCATTTTACAGGTGGAAACACCAAGGCCAGAGAGGTTAATTAACTTGCTTAAGGTCATCTTGCAAATAAGTAGCAGTATGGATTTGAACCCAGATCTTTCCGAGTGCAAATGTTGAAGTATTTCCAACATATCGCACTGTCTCTCTAAAAACAAATAAACAATGACAATGGCAACAAAAACAGTACATTAAAAAGTGTGATAAAGAAAGAAGGATATCCAGTAGGAAACAGAGGAATACTTTGTCTCTGCATCATTATCTCAGCTGGTCAGCTGTTCTTGCTAAGCCCTCTGGTCATTGTCCTTGTTTGTAGATCTGTGTATCATGTATGAAACACACAATACCTTTTTCATAGTGTCTGTCTTCTGAGAATTTCAAAATTCACATAATAAATATTTCCTGGTGTCTTAGTAAATGTTTTTTGTTGTTTTATCTAGTAATAATCCTTGTTTAACACAAATTATGCTTCAGAGAGTTGAAAAGTTTGTACCCATTCCCAGTCTGCAAATAATGCATGCTCTGAGATTATATTCATGGTGTTTTTTCTTGACTAATGGTTTCCTGTTATTGGGCTCAGAAAATGCATATAAAAAGTGCAAACATTACTGGCATAAATATGGTATGTCACCAGAAACTGCTGTGGAAACTCAAAGATAGATAAGAAATAATGAGGTTTATAGATTCATTAGCATTTGAATGATGAAACATGTATATGTGTTACTTCTTTGATCAATACTGCCCTGGAGGGAAAGTACTGTATTTAATTGTCTTTCACGGACCTTCCACTGTGGACATCTGGTTGTTATGCAGTCCTGTAGCAGGACATTTCACTGCCTCAGTGTTGTAGAATTCAAGTTGCTATTTTATTACCAGCGATGGTATATGTTATGAGAAAAACGTATGAAAAGCATGGTCAAAATGCTAGAAACACAGCCAGGAGGGTGCCTCTATTCTCTCTGCATTGCCTGGACTTGACTAGGAGGCGTGCTATAGGTAAACATGTCATATCATTCTAGGTAGTTTTCAAATTTGAGTGTTTTATTATGTGTTGTTTTAATTATCTACATCTGTGAGCTATTTCATTAGATGAGTTCCACTGCATTATGAATGCTTCCTTTTCGTAGACGCCTTTCATTTTGAAATCTCACAAATTTGTGAACTTTGCATATGCATAAAAGGCCAAGGCAATGTTTAATTGTGGGGAAAAAATCAAGTGCATTAGAGGCAGAGAGACCTGGCATCAAGTGCTGACATCATTGTTTTCCAGCTATGTGATTTTTCAGGAAATTATTCAATCCATGAATGCGTTACTTTCCCAATCTGTGAAATGGGGACATTAGTACCTATCTCATGGAATCTTAAACAAGTAGCACAAATAAAAAAGCCTGACTCATTGTGTAAATTATTTTCTTTCTCCCTTTTACCTCTTCTCAGTTATCTGTACTGACAAAGTATTCAGAGTGAGCTAGTGTAGGTAGTAATAATCTAAAACAAAATTTAGTAAAAGTTTATTTTTTTTAACTAGAAATGTATTAGATGATGTTTATGGGGGAGGGGCAGAGGTTTGACTGGTTGAAGCTTGTATTAAAATTAGGTACCTCGGTGCTGGCCAGTTAACGTGCAGGAGTGTGCTGCAGAAGCAAACACACACGGCTGATGGGAGCTAGCAGCCAGTGTGGATGTCAAATATACCCTGAATGATCTGTAAGTGGATAACTGAGAATTTCTTATATTTAGTTTCTATGCTTATGACCTGGTGGCACACCTGAGGGATGGGGTAATCCAGGAGTTAATGGAGGGCAAATTTTAAAATGCCCCGAAACTTATCTTGCTATAGAGAAGGATGCCGGTGCCTACCAGGTTTCTGCTTGTTAATTTCTGTGGTTGCTGCTACTGGGGAAATTGTCCTCATTTGCATTGTCTTTCAGTGACCTACCTGGAGGCAAACACCTGCAGACACTTTATGTTCACATAAGTATCACTTGGGACAGAGACCCACATCCATTCAGTACAGCCAACTATGTTAAAATAACATTATGGGCAAATATTTCAAAGCTTAACATTTCAAATGGTCGCTTCACATACTATTTTACCCTCTATTATTGCTCTTGAGTAATATATATCGCTGCCAACATAACTTCTTGGCCACTCCTTTGCCCTGTGTTTTTAACTTTTCAGATGGAATTCTTACAGTTTTAATTGTAGGTTCAGTAACTGCATTCACTTTTTTTAAGAGAAAAGAAAAAGTCCCTGGTGAAAGAATGACTTGATTTCAGTGGGAAAAAAAAAAGAATAAAAAAAAAAGCAGAAATGCATTTGGAAATGCGATTAGTTATATGTTACTTACAAATTATGCATGTGTGTATGATTACATATTAAAGAGAATCTGTTATAAAATTTATTATTTGCATATTGTACCATATATAAATTTGTTTATTCTAAATATAAGTATATATGTATGTATAATGAAAAATATATATTGTCCACATAATTATAATTTATAAATTTTACATTTTAAGAAAAATGGTCTGGACAGGAAAATTCTGAATGTGTATTAGCATTTTTTAAGAGGTATAAGTTTTTAAAAAAAAATTATGTCCGGGGCTTTCCTGGTGGCGCAGTGGTTGAGAGTCCGCCTGCCGATGCAGGGGACGCGGGTTCGTGCTCCGGTCCGGGAAGATCCCACATGCCGCGGAGCGGCTGGGCCCGTGAGCCATGGCCGCTGAGCCTGCGCGTCCGGCAACGGGAGAGGCCACAACAGTGAGAGGCCCGCGTACCGGAAAAAAAATAAATAAATAAATAAATTATGTCCTTTGACATAGAATTCAGAATTCTCCGAAATAATGGTTTGGAGATGAAATGTTTCCTTTCTTGAATTAATGTTCAAAGTCTTGTTTTATTTAATTAATTTATTTTTATTTGTATGTATGTATGTGCTTTAATAGTTATAGCAAAATAGATTCAGCTAGTTTGGGGTTACATGAGATTATTTTTTTTTTTAAAGTACTTCTTCCCTCTGTAATGTCAAGATACTGTTTACACTGAAGCTATAAACTTTATGTTGGCTTAATTACAGAGCTCACTGAAGGAGGAAATGAGTCATATTTAAAGAAAAATAGGTTAACAATTTTCAAAGTGATCATGACAGATTAAAATGTTTAGCACAAATGCAGTCAAAATGCATTTTAATTTTAATACAAGCTTCAAGTAGGCAAACCTCTGCCCCTCCCCCATAAACATCATCTAATACATTTCTAGTTAAAAAAAATAAACTTTTACTAAATTTTGTTTTAGATTATTACTATGTACACTAGCTCACTCTGAATACTTTGTCAGTTATTTTTTTTTTAATGGCTGAAATAACTAAAAAGTCTGCCTTAAAGACTTCTTTCCCTTAGGCAGCCATACTTAAAGATTCTGGTGTTTAGGTTTTAGCTTTTCATTTAGCCCCTACTTAACCATGGAAATAAAGAATAAAATTTGGGGTGTTTTATATACATGACATTCACCAATTAATCTTTTTACTGGTATTGAGAAGCATCAGGTAAATCCTCTAACGACTACTGGTGGTAGATTGGGTTCATGTGTATTTTGAAGAAGAGGAAACTGAGAGACAGAAAGGAAATATTATGTTACATACACATGCAGAGACGGGATGTGGCCATAAATATATTCTACTTAGCGATCCTAGGACTCACATTATAAGAGCAAACAGCAGATGAACTCCCATTTCCAGTAAGGCTACAAAGCCCCTGGCCAAGACGCCTTCATTCCTTCCTTGCCACGCAATAGCTATCATCCTGCTAGCGCCTGCGTCTTTTCTCCTCAACTCGACTGCGGCTTATGAGGATTTATACTTTCTTATTACCGTCCTAGTCCACTCTGTCCAACATCCTACTTTCCATAAGGATCAAGTTTTATTAGATATTTGGTCGAAAAAAATTCCTGTAAGTACTGTAGTGCATGTAGAATGATTTACTTTACAGAGTTAAAATATTTGAAGAAATGAAGGGAATACAGTGGATGCTAAAATAAGTGAGGCTTTTTAGAAATTATTATTATTTTTTAAAAACTTTTTCTTTTATATTGGGGTACAGCCAATTAACAACGTTGTGATAGTTCCAGGTGCACAGCAATGATATCTATTGATGTGATTCATACATCTCGGAACTAAGTTCAGTATCACCTATTATGGCTTTTAATAACGGTTACTTTCTGTTTTCTTCTAGGAAACCATCAGGTGTCTCCTGGGCCCATAACAGAATCTGCCTGCTCTTCCTGAGCAGAATTCAAGATTCTCTGTTCTCCCGGGCCATAGCCACTAAGTGGGGAAGCTGAGGCATTTCTACTCCTGATCTACTCAGATCAGGTAAAATACATCGTAGCTTCAAGAGAAGAGTAGCTTGATCTTGTTTGGATCTGAATTCTCCATAATGGAGAATTGTAATAATCACATGTTGAATATATTTGCTGCTATTTTCATTTCCCTTGTATAGAATAATCCAGCCAGGGAGAGTTTGGGGGAAGAAACTGGAAATGTATAGAACTGCTAGGAAGAGATGCACCAACCCCTCGTTAGAATTTGAGACCAGTTCAGCTGATTAGTGGATAGACACACTAAGACACCACGCTTCCTCCCTCTGATGGAATCCATGTTAATTTTGAAAATCTAAAACCAAAGACTCATTACCCCCAAGAGGATGTGTTCTAAGTCAAGGTGCAGAAGAGGCCAATGGATGTGCCCGGCATATCCATCCCGCAGCCCGTGGTTGTATAGTAGAATCAGAAGTTGCCAGGATAAATTTCTCCCCAAGCAATCTCTTTTCCTAGTTTTTCCATGAAGAAACCTGACACAAATCTGAAAATATTCATTTCTAATTACCAGCGTCTTCATTTGCAAGTCCTGTTCGTTTTTCCTTCTCCCGCTCCCAGCCCACCTGCTCTGACCCCCGGTACATTTCAGAGAGGGGAAGAGAATCCAGGAGGAGAGACTGTGAACCTGGCCACAAAATAAGTCAAGGGAGAAATGAAGTACTAATTAAGAAAGCCGGGGTGTTATGCAAATGCTCCTGCACCAAAGGCAGCCTAATGAGTGTGCCTGGAGTGGCTGGGCGTCTTTGCTGCGCTGACAGCTGGCTCCCAGGAAGGTCAGGCGCAGGCGGGGCGAGAGAGCATAATCCTTCAGATTGGCAGCTCTGCCCCCTGGTCACCGTTTGATTATCTCCCAAATTGCTGTATTTCACAGAGATAATGATTTTTTATGGTCACAGATTTGAAGACAACTGCTGTATCCTCAGGGTTGTCGTTCTGCAAGGAGCTGAGGCTGCTTCCTTCAGAGGACAGAGAGGGGAGAGAGAGTTTCTTCTCCTTTTCTCTCCCTTGCAACTTCCTGGAATGTTTTCTTATCATCATGAAAGCAATATCTATTATTAAGGGAACCACCCCAGTTCTGATTAGTCCCAGCCCTTTTCCTGTTCCGTATCCAGTGCTTGGGTCTGGAAGTCTCTTACTCTGCTCTTCCAAGTGTTCCAGAACTTTCTCACACTCAGGAGAAGGATGCTGTTCTCTCTGCATACCTCAGATTTTCTGTACGTAAAATGAGAAGAGGAAGGTTCACCTGGTGCCTCTTAAGAATCATGTGTATGAGTGTAAGAGTGAATGTGGATGTGTGTGTGGGGCGGTAATTCATCTGCACCATTACTTGGGGCCCATCTGGGAGCTCAGGACGGAGCAGGTCACCTCCGCTGAACCCAGGTGGAGCTTGCCCAAGGTGGGGAATGAGGCTGTGAGTTCTTTTTTTAAAATGTTTATTGAAATGCAGTTGATTTACAATGCTGTGTAAGTTTCAGGTGTACAGCAAAGTGATTCAATTATATATATATATGTACGTAAGTATACATATATATATATTCTTTTTTAGATTGTTTTCTATTATAGGTCATTACAAGATATTGAGTATAGTACACTGTGCTATATAGTAGGTCCTTGTTGGTCGATCAATATCATTTGAGTTCTTTTAAGAAGCCTTAAAGGTGGAAACTTTTGCCTGGGGTTCCCAAGTAGGATTTTCATTTAATTCTGATGTAAAAGCAATCAGGAAAAAAAAAAATGTTTAACCATATGATTACTCCCCTTGAAGACTGGTTTATTTAACATTAGTTAAATGATTACTTGTGAGCTCAGGTCTAAAAAGAGCATACTTATTTTTCTTTAAGAGAGTGACCACCGAAGTTGCGAAGTTCCAGTGCGAACTTGATTGTGTATTGATACTGAGACGTGACTGTAATAATCTGAACCCAATTTCTGCAAGGATGCTCTTCTGACCTGGTAAGTGAACATCAAGGTTTTACCACTGGAAGCGCTGCAACTTGGAAACCACCATGTTTCAGTTCAGCCTTAATTATTTCAACATTGCTGGCATTTTAATATTTATGAAGAAAAGGATTGCCTGGAATTCATATTTTAAATCAATTCTCTCATCTTAATTGAAGGAAAGGTAAACAGTGTAAATGAAACCCACTTGGCTTGAGGTCTTGCTGATGTGAATCTAGAAAACACAAATTCAGAGGTGGCTTGATTTTATTCTGTTTCCTATCAAATATTAATTTCCTAATATTTTTCACTGTTTCTACTGTATTTAGTTAATATGCATTTATTTTATTTTAAAGTATGGAAGTTATTTATATGTGGGGGTCTATGCGTTGATCTACAGAGCTGTCTTCAGAATTTAAAAAAGGGAATATGCTATCATTTATCTTCCCATATCTGCAACTAGAAAAAATGCAAAACTGAGCGCTTCTGCAGGTTGACTACCCACACATGCATCAGCAGGTCTAGCCATTTTTTTTTAACCTGAAAGGCCTGTCTCTACTCCTAGATAAGTTTACATTGAGAAATATGTTACTAGCCTCACTAGAGAGATAAGATGCTTCCTTGGCATTTTGGTGCACATTCATATTATGAGTAATAAAGCCTGATTTTTTTTTTTAGGCATTATAATCGGCCCTCTGTATTCTCAGGGGATTGATTCCAGGATCCCTGCAGATACCAAAATCCATGGATACCTTTTACAAAATGTTGTAGTACAGTTGGCCCTCGGTATCCATGGGATCCAGATCCGTGGTTGGTTGAATCCCTGGACGGAACCTGTGTATAGTGAGGACTGCCTGTAAATTATTTTTCAACAATTTCAATGATTCTTACCGAGTATTGCTCTACGAGTAAAGGAAAAAAAAAAAAAACATTTAGCAAGGTTAGGAGGGCAAGGTGAAGGGATTGGGATTGCTGTTCTAGATGGGCTGGCCACGGCTCTTGAGCAGCTGGTATTGAGCTGAGACTTGGAAAGCCATGTGCATATCAAGGAGAAGAGTGTCCAGACAGAAGAAACAGGGGAGGTCATGCATGGCTTGTTTGAGAAATAGCAAGGAGAGCACTGTGTCTGGAATGGAGTATATACAAGGGAAAGGGTGGGAGACGAGAACTGGGCATGGCTTGGAACCAGGTCATAGATGTTTTATAGATGATGGGGGGAGCGTGGATTCTGTTCTAAGTGGAATGGACAGCTTTAAACAGCCTTCTGCAGATGGCTGTTGAGGATTTCCACTGTTCACAATGATGAAAACACTGAAGTGGACATCCTTGCGTATGAACCTTTGTATGTGTACATTCATTCATCCATTAAATAAATATTATTGAGTGCCACTCTGTGCCACTGCTGTGCTAGGCACTGGGGATCCAGTTGTGAAGAGAGCAGACATAGTCTTTCCAACACAGAGCTTATAGTATATGGGGTATATGAGCTCCTATATTTATCTTCAGTGTATATTTTAATTATTTTTAAGGGACCAGTCTTAGAAATGAAATTACTCCATCAAAATGGATGCTCATTTCAAATCATACATACATGGATTATATATTTAAAAGTAAATATCCATACTGTTCCCAAGAAAAGTTGTACAACTGTACAGTCATATAGTGTCATTTCTAAATATGTAAAACATGCAAATGTTATAATGCTATAAGGACTAACTTTCCATGTTGATCACTGTGGAAATATTAAGTGTATCTGCAGCATACATTTCTGAGTGGAATTGCTGGGTCACATGGTGTGTTCATTTATAAGTCTTTGGATAGTGCCAAACTTACGTCCATAGAGGTTGTACTAAGCAGTGTATGAAAGTGTTTCACATAAACTACCTGCCTCCTTGATAGGTACAAAATAGTATCTGTGTAGTTTCAATTTGCATTTCCCTGATTAGGAATGAGTTTGAGCATAGTTTAATATGTTTTAGAGCCATTTATTTGTATTTCTTTTTTTGGTGAATTTTCTGTTAACGCATTTTTTTTTTTTTTTTTTTTTTTTTTTTTGGGGTGGGGGGGCCCCCCCTGTTTTGGCTACTCAACCACTGTGCCACCAGGGAAGACCTGTTAATGCATTTTGCCCATTTTTTTTTGCACTAGTTTGTTGGTATATTTATTATTTATTTATATAAGCTCCTTGTGTTTTTTTTTTGTTTGTTTTTTTTTTTTTTTTGGGGTACGTGGGCCTCTCACTGTTGTGGCCTAGCACAGGCCCAGCGGCCATGGCTCACGGGCCCAGCCACTCCGCGGCACGTAGGATCCTCCCGGACCGGGGCACGAACCCGCCTCCCCAGCATCGGCAGGCGGACTCTCAACCACTGCGCCACCAGGGAAGCCCGCTCCTTGTGTTTTAAAGAAATATGTGTTACACATATGTTCCCCAGTTAGTAATCTTTTTCGTTTTGGTTTTACTTATGGAAGTTTTTGCCACACACAAATTTTTTTTTTATTTTTATAGAATTGAATTATTCTATCTTTTCTTTTATGGGTTTAATGTTTTGTTTTCCAGGGGAAGGTTTAAATGAGTTGCAAATTCTATAAATTCATAAGATTCTGGTTTGAGTTTATAATTATGTCTGCCTTTCTCTCTTCTTCTGAATTTAAGTTGTTTGAGAGCAGAATTTGTGTGAATTAACTTGTATAAATGGCTTTATATGAATGAATCCATTTAATCCCCATAATATCCCAAAGAAGTTGGTACAATTATTATTGTCATTTTACAGAGGAGTAACCTGAGGCTCAGAGAGGTTGAGTCACTTGCTCAGTATCACGCAGCTACCAAGTTAAGGTGTCAGGATTCCAGATCATGTATTAGGATGCATGGGAGGCATAGTCAATGAAAGTTAACAGATTTTTCTGTAGAACAGAATCAACTGTTGCAATCTGTGACCATGGGATACCGAGTGTCACCATAATCACCCTCTCCCACACCCCGACTCCCCCCCAACATAGATGAACCATCCCGAGACAGCTGTGCAAAAGGTATATTTTCCAAAATCATATGTAAAAGAGTCTAAGGCTGAACTTATTGAACAACAAATCTTTCTCATATAGAGACATTAAAAGTTGGGAATTCCTTCCCTGCCCCTCCTTACACCAAGAGAGGTTTGCATACCAAGCTTTCTAGACTTATCTGTGGGGTTGAGCTTAAGCCATCAGCCAAGCAGAAACCTATTGATGACCTAGAACTGAACAACAGTGGATTTAGGCGTGGGCAACACCAAGAGGTATGAGTCATGTAAGTTTTTAAGCTCTCATGTGCTCCCCATTTGGAACTGCACAACACCTGGGTGCTGCATTTGATTCGCAGCATCTGTATGGGCAGGGAAACTTAAAGGAGCCTTCAAAGAGGCAGCATGCTGGCACTGCCCTCTTGAATGGGGTTTCTGGTTAACAAATTGATCAACTGGGCAGTCATTCCATCCGAATACCCATACTAAACAAAACTAAAAAGGCTACCTTTGCACATTTTCAGACAATGAATATATCTTAGAAGTTTGTCTTTGTGGCAACCTCTGCGTTCCTATTGAAGGAACATCATTAATCACTTCATTCAGTGTTGGCTATGTTTATCAATTTTTCACCCCAGAAGCATTTTTCATTATTTTTAAGTGAGTAATGCTAACTATAAGCATTAAAATAAAATCACTTTGCTTCCTTTTAACCCTAGACTTGACTTTTCTGTATCTAAGTATCCAGTCTCCTATGCACAGCACCACTGATAAAAATGTAGGAAATTGACCGCAGTTTATTCAATGTATGTTTAGTGTGAACCTGCTACTTGCCAGGAAATCTGAACACCTGAATTCCAGGACTCAGAACCATCACCATGGTGAATTTTAGAGTATTTTAACACTCTCAAAATAAATCTCATACACTTTTAGCTCTCACCCCCTATTCTTCCAACCCCCTCCTCCTAGCTGTAGGCAACTACTAACCTACTTTCTGTCAACATAGCTTTCCCCGTTCTGGACATTTCATATGAGCGGAATATATGTTATCTTTCGTGACTAGCTTCTTTCACTTAGCATCGTGTTTTCAAGGTTCATCCATGTTGTAGCATGTATCGGTACTTCCTTTCTTTTTTATGGCCAAGTAATATTCCGCTGTACGGATATACCATATTTTGTTTCTCTTTTTATCAGTAATTGACACCTGGGTTGTTTCCACCTTTGGCCTATTGTGAATAAGGCAGCTATGAACATTTTTGTTTAAGTTTCTTTGTGGACATCTGTCTTAATTTCTCTTACATATATATCCAGGAGTAGAATTCTGAATCATATGGTGACTCTGTGTTTAATCTTTTGAGGAACTGCCAGACTTTTCCAAACTCGCTTTACCATTTTATATTGTCTCCAGCCGTGTATGAGGATTCCAACTTTTCTATATCCTCACAAACCGTTGTTATTAGTTGTAAGTAATTTTGATTATAGCCAACTTAGTGGCTATGAAGTGGCCTGTCTTTATAGTTTTAGTTTGTTGTTCCCTGATGGCTAGTGATTTCCAGCATCATTTTGGGTGCTTATTGGCCATTTGTATATCTTCCTTGGAGAAATGTCTATTCATATCCTTTGCGTACTTAGTAACTGGGTTGCCTTTTTACTATTGAGTTGTAAGAGTTCTTTATGTATTATGGATAAAAGTACCTTATCAGATACATGATTTGCAAATATTTTCTTGCATTCTGTGGATTGTTTTTTCACTTTCTTGATGGTATCCTTTGAAAAACGGAAGTTTTTAATTTTGATGAAGTCAAATTTACCTATTACTTTTCTTTTGATGCTTGTGCTTTTGGTGTCATGTCTAAGAATTTTTTGCCCAAACCAAGGGTAAACCATGAAGGTTTACCCCTCTATTTTTTTTCTAAGGTATGTAGTTTTAACTCTTATTTTAAGCCTTAGATATATTTTGAGTTTGTTTTTACATATGGTGTGAGATAAGGGTCCAAATTAATTCTTCTGCATGGGGCTACCCAGTTGTCCCAGCACCATTTGTTGAAAGGCTATTGTGTCCCCATTGCATCATCTTGGAAATTTTGTCTGAAAACAGTTGACCATAGATGTATGGATTTATTTATAGACTTTCAATTCCATTCCATTGATCTGAATGTCTGACCTTGTGCTGGTACCACACTGTCTTGATTACAGTTGCTTTGTAGTGAGTTTTGAAATAAGGAAATATGAACCCTCCTACTTTGTTCGATTTCTCAAGATTGCTTTGGCTACTCTGGGTCCCTTACAAATTCAGATGAAGAGTAAAATCAGCTTGTCAATTTATATGTAGAAATCAGATGGGATTCCGATAGGGATTTTGTTGAGACTGCAGATCAGCCGGGGAATATTACCATTTTAACCACATTAAGTCTTCTGATTCATGAGCAATGTATGTGGGATCTACGTGTCAAGTCTGCTTCTACTCAGAGTCTTTTCTTTTTTTTCTTTTTTTTTTTGGCGGTACACGAGCCTCTCATGTTGTGGCCTCTCGCGTTGCGGAGCACTGGCTCCGGACGCGCAGGCTCAGCGGCCATGGCTCACGGGCCCAGCCGCTCCGCGGCATGTGAGATCTTCCCGGACCCCGTGTCCCCTGCATCAACAGGTGGACTCTCAACCACTGAGCCACAGGGAAGTCCTGCAATTTTTTCTTTTGATGCTCGCCCCTGATTGTTCCCTGACCTTCAGATGTTTCCTCAAATGCACCTTCTCAGTGAGGCCCTGTAGGCCAACACTTTATCCTTCACACGCACCTCTTTTCTCTGTTTTCTACATTATCTTATTTCTTAGCAATTATCGTTATTTATTATAGTTTATATTTTTCTAAGCCCTAAGAATACAACAGTGAACAAAATGAACAAAAATCCTTGCTGTCGTGGGGTTTACATTCTAGCAGGAACACAGATAATTTTAGAAAAGAAAAATATGTAAAATGTGCAGAATGATAATAATACATCCTGTGAGAAAACTCACGTGAGAGAAAGAAAAACCATGTTCGGATCGCAACGATGAATAAATACAGCCTTAGACAAGGTGCAGAGGCCAAGGACAAGCCAGGGAGGCAGGTGGGTATCTAGGGAAAGAGTATTTGGCAGAAGGAGCTGTATGTGCAGAGGCCTAGAGGTGGGAACAGACTTGGACTTTCAGAGAGTAGTTGGGAAACCAGAGTGGCTACATCACCGTAAGACTGAACTAGGGAAGTGGTAAGAGGTAAGGAGTGAGCCAGCCATTTAGGGTCTTGTAGGTCATTTTGAATAGAATTCAGTGTTCAAGGAGATTAGGGATTTTGTCTAAAGGGACATACTCTGTATGTGGAATGTGCTTCCAAGTGTTTAGGATAAGAATAAAGGAAGAGAAAGCAGAAGTGAAGTAATAACATTGTCTGATCTCTAACGTCATAGCAGTGTTTTATAAACTATCTGGATATTTTAATTAACTGCATGATTGCCTCAGCTATCAACTGTGCCTAAATGGATACTAGTTATCTCATTTATTAACATAGAATATTTTAACATGCTAGCTTCCTCCCTCCTTCTTTGGGCCTGGAGGACTTTAGTCGGTTTACCTCTCAGGTCTGCTGTAAAACCCACTGTTGGTATGTTTGGTGAAGAATACTTCAGATATCTTTGGGCCATGATAATATGATTTAATGCTAGCAGTATTGATCACTGGGTTGTGTGTGGGGAACTCAATGAGAGAGGCACATTTTGAATATAGTAGATAGACAGACAGATAGAGAGATGATAGATAGAATCACTAATAGAAGCATGTGCATTTTTGATTGGTTCGTATCCCTATTTAGCCTGCAGTTCCTCTGATCTGGTGATAAAAGTGTTTGTTTTGAATAATTCCACGGCACTTTTACAAATTTAAATGTTCCCAGGACAAGGACAGTTCAAACAATTGTGTATAAACAATAGAGAACGGTAGGGCCTGTGGCTAAACTGGAGAATATATGCCCCGCCTACAGGCAATCAAATTCAAATTTTTAAAAAATTCAACTCCGTCTAAACAAAAATTGTCAGCTCTTGGTTACTACACAAGGCTGGCACTCTGCTAAAATCATTGGGCGAATTACCTCATTAAGTCCTCCTAATAAATTATATGAGGCAGGTGCCCCTAAACCCCCATTTTCCTGCTGTGAAAACTAAGACTCAGCAAAGATAAGTAGGTAACTATGAAGATGTAGAGTCAGAATGTAGAGACAAACATTCTAGTTTCTTAATCTATGTTCGTAATCACTGTAGTCAGCAAACTATAACTGGCAGATAATCAACCAGTTATGTTTCCCCCCCATGGATTATGCTGAAAGTAGGATTTGCAAACATGTAGAGAAGCATTATCCTATAGATATAAATGCAAGCCACATATGTCATTTAAAATTTTCTTGTAGCCTCATTTAAAAGAATAAAAAAAACATGAAATTCATCTCAATAATATGTTATTTTAATCCAATGTATTCAAAATATTACTATAATATGTAATCAATGTAAAAATTATTGATGAGTTAGTTTGTATTCTTTCTAATATGAAGTCTTGGGAATTGGTGTCTGTTTTACACAGCTCAAATAAGAGTAGCCACATTTCCAGGGCTCTGTAGCTATAGTGGGATTATGGCTACCATAGTGGATAGTAAAGATTCAGACGATTAGCTGCATTTTTCACATTTAATTTTTCCTTCTAGATGATTTAATTAATCATCTAGAGCTGTAATTTAATTAAACTCCATTTTCTTAGAGGTAAAACAGGAACTCCACCAGTATAATAATTACAGGGTGCTATCTTCTGATCTCATTAATAAGTTTGTATGAACTCTCAGCACAAAGAGTTTGAGATCCTGTAAATTTATGGCCTAAGTTATATGGGGTTTACACATATGTACTGATGTTACCTAAACTATCCCTTGCTATAACATTCTCTTTATGAACCAGTTCAGTGGATGGAATATTTATTTATATGCTTTTACTATGAACATAAGCATTATAAAGGAACTATGCTTTGTGCTAGCTTAAATAGATTTGGAAAGCAAAGTGGAAAAACTATAACTTTATGATAAACGTTATCACCTCCCTTTAATGCATTATTATCTTTTATAGTTAGAATGGAACATTGAGGCACTTGTGCAGAATATATAAAAGCACTGAGGCATTGAAGGAGACCAAAAATTATATTTGAGCCTCTTAATTTAGGAAAGAAACAAACAGTGTATTCTCAGACAGCTGCAGCATCCACTCAAGTTAAAAATATACTAACGTGTCAACAACCTCCAACCCGTAATCCTGCCAGGATAAAATTAAACAAAACAATCTCCCCTAAATTATTAAAGTTGAAGTCTTTAGGGGAATGCCCTATATTTTACCTTAAATTACTAAACTATAGGTGTAACTGTGTAGCCGCACGTCTGTGTACCTCTGTACTGTGTAACTGTATACAGATGTACCCCATGTTATGCAATGGACTCTCTCCTTAAAAAAAAGTAGAGTGCGAATTCAATATTAAAAATCCTTTAAACGGACTAGGGGAGCTTACTATTTAAATTTTTTTATAATGAGATTAATCACCCCCTAATTCCTCTTTTTGGCAAGGTAAAGTTTTAATATAGGATTTTTGTAGTTTTTAAAAATCATGTTTCAGAAGGTATGGAGAAGCAAGAAAAAAAACTAGTACTACAGGTACACGGTCTGGGATGTACCCACCCTACACTGGATCCTGTTCCATTTCACCTACACAATTCTCTTCTTTTCCCTGTCTTATCATCATGCAAACATACTCTAGTTTTCCCATTAAAAGAAAAAATTCTTCTCATAACCCTATTTTGACTTTCGTCTACCACCATTTTTCTCCCCTTGACAGCAAAATGCCTGGAAAGGGTTATCTACTTGTGTCTCCTCAGATGGTGAGTTCCATACTTTGTGAGTTTGTCAAAAAATTTCTGAGATTATTGTCCTTAGTTTTCTATAAAATAATAAGAACTAAAAGATCAAAAGTCTTTTTGATATTAAGGAAACAGGTGCACAAATGTGTTCAGACATTCCTTTTCCCCACCAAAAATGTCTTGTTTCTAACTGTGTTAGTTTGGTAGGGCTGCCATAACAAAAGACCACAAACTGGATTAATTAGAAACAGAAATTTATCGTCTCACCGTTCTGGAGGCTAGAAGTCTGAAATCAAAGTGTTGGCAAAGCCATGTTCCCTCTAAAGGTGTTAAGAAAAGGTCTGTTCCATGCTTCTCTGCTAATTTCTGGTAGCCTCAAATGTTTCTTATTTTGTAGATGGATGTCTTCTCCCTGTGTCTCTTCGTGTGTCTGTATTCAAATTGTCCTTTTTTATAAGGACACCAATCATATGGAATTAGGGCTCACCCTAATGACCTCATGTTAACTTGATTACCTCTGTAAAGAATGCATGTCCAGATAAGGTCACATTGTGAGGTACTAGGGGTTAGGACTTCAACATATATTTTTGTGGGGGGAACACAGTTCAACTCATAACAACCAAAATCCAAAATCTGGTTTTCCTTTGATCCATCTGCAGGGGTATGGATCTCAAATATGCTGGAAGAGCTTGACCTGTTCTTCAGAACAGGGTCTGCAGATTCATGTGGCTCTAACTAGATAAAATGATTGTTCATAGTTGTTACTGAGATTGACCCTACTGTCCCTTATAAAGAAATGCAGGGGTTTTATGGAATATGTTTATCCATTCATCCATCCATCCGTCTGTGTCCATCTTTCTATCCATCTATCCAAATATCCATTTATTGTTTTCACAAAAATTATTGGGCACCTACTATAGATTTAGTATTCGGCAAAGTACTGGGTGGGGTGGGGGGAAGGCATAAAATGGCAAGATTGAGTCGTCTTTGCTTTCAGGAAAGTGTAATGTAGATGGTAAGACAAGACTTAACATGGGGAAACTGAAGTAAACCAGACTGAAGGAGATGTCTTTTTGTAGTTTAAGTCATGACTGACCAAGTATTATGCTGGGGATATCACTAATTAAGATGTTAGCAACATTCTTCACAAAGGTATGGCCTGGATTGGCTCCATATCAGCTGGCTTAAGTTTTGAATTCTGTTTACGATAATCTTATTTTGAAATTGACACCCTAGCTTTGAAGTCCTTGCTCCAGCTTGATCAAGCCTCGCAATATTTCTTCTCTCCCTTTTTGGTTGAAGGTGAGGCAGTCACAGTGCTGCCTATAGGCTCAGCCCAGCCTAAGTATGGGGCCAGTTCTCATGTAAATGGTATCAGTTCACTCAAGGTCTAGACTGTCCCTGACGGCCCATGACATATTCATCCACTGGTCTGTTTTTCCCTACTTACAGCTCTTGAAGGAAGTAGAGAAAACCTAGAAAGTATAGGGTCAGCCTTCTCCATGCAGTTTCTGGGGGCCCAGTGGTCCAAGGGCATAAGGGAAGATCTACTGTTTAACCCCTCATTTTCTACACTCCATGAGAGCTACCCCCCATCCTTTTTTTTTTTTTTTTTTTGCAGTACACGGGTCTCTCACTGTTGTGGCCTCTCCCATTGCGGAGCACAGGCTCCGGACGCGCAGGCCCAGCGGCCGTGGCTCACGGACCCAGCCGCTCTGCGGCATGTGGGATCTTCCCGGACCGGGGCACGAACCCGTGTCCCCTGCATCGGCAGGCGGACTCTCAACCACTGTGCCACCAGGGAAGTCCGTCCCACCATCCTTTTAGTGCACTTATTTTCCACTTAAATTATCAGAGCTGGTTTCTGTTACTTCTAACAAAACCTCTCTGACTAATGTACTCTCTACCTCCAAATCTCAGGCTTGAGAAAGTTTTAAGCCCCTCACAGTTCCTAAGGGGCTAATAGTGTTTATTGCCTCCTCCACATCCCTCGAAGGACTACCCAGGTAATTTCCCAGTGCTGTGAGAACTGCTCACTTTTTCCTCTTGATGCTTACCAGTATCTCTGGTATTCTTTATTCCCATCCTTGTCTACCACTTATCCTTGCTGATAAGATACACTTAGATTATCCTTAGAATAATATCCTGGCCTCTGTTCCTAAGTGCATCCCCTTCCAATTCTCTCATCTAGGCCCAACATCTCCCATTTCCTCAGTCTTGACAAAATAACGTCATCAATTATTCTGTGTCCATTAATGTTACATTTCATATCTCCTCTTTCACGCTTGTGACTCCGGCTGTGCTTCCAGATTGCATTTGCTGATCATATTACCCTTGCCTGGTATCCTCATCCTCTCAACCTTAACCCAAAACAAGACCTCAAAATCACACGGATGATATCCAACCCACATCTGCTTAATCTGAATCTTTGGCAGTGAGGCCCAGCAGAGGGACCATATATTTTTAGAAGCTCCCCAAATCATTTTATTCACAGCCATTTAGAATATACGACCTCAAATTATGGCTTTACTTTCAATGGTCTCTCCCTCTGTCTGCATTTAGAGTTCTGCATACTCAGCCTTGATTGCCAGTATTCAGGATCACTCTCAAAGCCAAGGGATTTGGACCTTCATTCTCCCCAAAGAAGAAATGGTTTCTAACCTATTTTACAATATCACTGGCTAGTTCAGATCACCTTGGAATGGAACCAAATTGAGCAACCAGAGTTGTATGGGGTTTTTTAGGCTCTGGAATGATCTCTGTCTCCTCGTTAGACACCTATGTTCAATTATAAGCCTACAAACTTAATTGTTACCTAGGTATCAGGTCCCCTCTAATACCAGTTCACGTCACCATCCTTCATAGCACTTATTGGCGGGTAATAGTATGCCTATTTTATAATTATTTACTATACATTTGTCTTTTTCACTATAAGTTTGATGAAAACAGGAATTTTGTTTTGTATAATTCATAGAACAGTGTCTAGTACATAGTAGATATTCAATGAGTATATGTTGAATAAGTGAATAAATGCATATCTCCACCTAGACCTTTCATAGACACCTCAAATATAACATGTCTTAAAAGGAATTATTATCTTTTCCCCAAATCTTTCCTCCTCTGCAGGTTGTCTTTTTTTTTTAATTAAACTTTTTATTTAAGAATAGCTTTAGATTTACAGTCATTGATCTGTTTACCATCTCTATGGTTTTGCCTCTTCCAGAACGTCATGTAAATAAAAATCATTCAGAATGTAGTTTTTTCATACTGGCTTCTTTCACTTCGTGATACACAATCAGTGAAATAAATCTATGTTTTTGCATGGCACGTTATCTCACTCTTTTTCTCACTGAATACTGTGTTGTGTGGATGTACCACAGTTTGCTTACCCTTCACCTATTGGAGGACATCTCAGTTGCTTCCAGATTTTGGTGATTTTGATAAACTGTTATAAAGATTCACATTTAGGTTTTGTATAGACCTACAGTCTGACACCAGCTGGAATAAATATCTAGAAGTGCAGTCGCTGGATAAGGCTAGTTAGCTCCTTAAGAAACTACCAAGCTCCAGTGACTGTACCATTTTGCATCACTACCGGCAATGAATGAGAGTTCCTGTTGCTCCGTATTCTCACCAGCAACTGGTGGTGTCATTTAAAAGAGATTTATCCATTCTAATATGTACAGTGGTATCTCTGTTGTTGTAATCTTCCTTTCCCGAATAACAAATGATGTTGAGTGTTGGTTTGTCTTGTTGAATGTTTGACACATGTGGTATACAACCCACTGTTTACCACCTTCTGTCCCCCACTATCTCACAGACGCTCTAAGAGCAGAGACTGGCAATATCGTATTCAGCTCTGCATTTTCTAAACAGTGCCTGGCACAGAGCAGGCATTCCTTAAGTGTGATAGCTGACTGGATGACTATCTTGGGACTGAAGGCGAGGACTGGTGGTCTTATTCTTCAGAAGAGAAGGACCACTGTATTTTGCCCATTTAAGACTGCATTAAAGCAGTGGAAGTAGGATCCTGATAATAGGCTTGAAGAGCTCAACTGTCAAAAGCCAGAAGATAAACATAAATCTCATTCATTCATTTATTCTCTACTATTTGCCAAGCACTGTAGGCTCAGGGCTCCCCCCTTCCATCTCCCATGCTAGGGGTTAAAATTAAAGCTGCAAAGTGTCTGCTTGCTTATTTGGTCTAGCATGAGACTATCTGTATTTTAAATATGACATGAGAATAAAACTCATCTCTTTCCTACTTCATGAACAGGCTCCACATAGGGTCTCAGTGGAATAATGTTTATTGCTGTATCAAACGTTAATTATAATCTCCTTTAGGATTACATTCTGTTCTAGAATGGGAGTCCATAAGAGCTTGAGAATGAGTTTTCAGAAAGAAACAAAAGGCCAGGAAAAAAAATCTCATCCAAAAAGCACACACTTAAGAACCTATGCCATATGTATCCACACGCATGCTGAGAGATCCAGTGATTTTATTTGCTAAGTGTGTTGTCTCATGTGCCTTCCACCTAATTTGTTTGACCACAGCATTACACAGGACACACACACACACACACACACACACACACACACACACACACAAACGCTCAAAGCTCTTCTATTTTAAAATCCCCCAAACGCCACAAGATCTGAGTTTATGAACGTTGAATAAACTTGGGCCGTAGGGAGTGTAGAGAGGATCTGAATGCATTTTAACTGCCAAGCGAGTTACAAGTATGAGGCACAAAGACCCTGCTGGACACTGTCCAGAAGGGCTCAGGACCTCCATCCTACGAGACCCACGGTGAGCCAAGCTTAGTGCCCTAATGGAGTGAAGCTTAGGCTCCCGGTCATGTCGAGAATTACCTCAATACAGTTTTATCTGTGTCTCAAGATTTTATCTTTAAAAGAAAATAGCAATGAGACATTTGTCTTTTCCTGATTGAGATGCTTCCAAGAGAAAGTATTGAAGTACTCAGAGGTGTTTATGAGGTTTATCAGGCGACTGAAGTTTAGAAGAGAGAAACAGAGAAGGGAGAAAGTAGGAGGAAATGGAGAAAAACTCAATTTATAGGGATAGCTTTGTTTTTCCACTAGCAAATATTATATATCATCTCACCACCTTTAAGGTGGTTTCCTGTGAATAACTTTAATATTTCTTTTATTCTTTGGTAATTATGATAATGTAAACTTTAATAATTTATTCTTTTTTTTAAACTCATGCTGGATCCAGAAACCCCCCTCCATCTACTAGTTGCCCTATAACTCCTATAAATCATCTTGAGTTGGCATAAGTGAAGTGAAGTCTCATGGGAAAAGCCTATTATGAATGTAATGGATTCCAGTACCTGCTCTTTCTGATAACCTACCTTTGCAGTCTTCATTTTCATCCTGTGAACTTTTTGCGCTATTCTCCTGTCGCTTTGTACTATAAGTTCTCCCCTCTCATATATTCACATGCATAACATTTTCCTCCTTCTTCCCTTTGTTTATCTGTTCTTTTACCTCCCTCCCTGCCTTTGAATGTTCTCATTTACCTTTGGGTTCTTGCTGGACCAAAGCTCTTTATCCTCCGGGCAAGCTTAGCGTTTAGTGGTGGTGAGAACAGGCATTGGTCATTGCCAAGGCACGTTCAACTTTTAAGGTACTTAATGGTTTCCGCATTATTTTATACTTAATTCTATTTTTTGCTTCTCCCAGCTCTCATTAGATTATGCATGTGTGGATGATTCATCTTTGCATCTGCCAGAATTCCTAGACTATATTTCATGCTCCCTTATTGTCTGTTGGATGAATATAGGAATGAATGAGTGCACAAATAATGAATGTATGAATTTTACTTGTTTCCAAGGGACCCACCTTGACATATGCCTGGAGACATTGTCCATGGATGCCAGGCCAGCTTTCCAGCCCTCCCATAAAGAAGCCAAGGGGCATCATGGCCCTTTTCAGTTTGGTTGGTTTTAGAACTGCTTTAAAAAGTAATCCACTTTCATTTTTCATGAAATCCAGGGAAATCCTGCATCATTGAAACAATCCAAATGAAAGTAAATCAAAGTGAATTTAAAGTATTATTGCAGATATAAACACACAAAAAGGTTATTTGTCATTTTCCCACAAATTGGGCTAGAACCTAGATAGCATCTTGTATTTTCTGAGAGCTGACATTGACTAAGGTTTCTTTTCTATTTTTTTTTTTTTGCGGTACACGGGCCTCTCACTGTTGTGGCCTCTCCCGTTGCGGAGCACAGGCTCCGGACGCGCAGGCTCAGTGGCCATGGCTCACGGGCCCAGCCGCTCTGTGGCATGTGGGATCTTCCCGGACCAGGGCACGAACCTGTGTCCCCTGCATTAGCAGGCGGACTCTCAACCACTGCGCCACCAGGGAAGCCCATGGTTTCTTTGATCAATGCATATAAGAAAGGAACTAGAAAGACCACACTTGGATAAGACAAAAGTCTATATGGCCATTGTTTATTTTACAGTAGAACACAGCATAACTGCCAAACATTGAAGCAGATAACTAGTAGTTCTACCAACTCATCTTTAGGTAACTGCCTTATATATTACATAAAAACATAAATTTGTGTTCTCCTCTCATTAATTACATTTTATCATAATTATGTCATCATGCGTATAAACTTGTAAAATTATCATATTCCAAAAGTGATTTTTAAAAATTAATTTATTTTTTATTAATTTATTTTTGGCTTCGTTGGGTCTTCATTGCTGCATGTAGGTGTTCTCTAGTTGTGGCGAGCAGGGGCTACTCTTTGTTGCAGCACGTGGGCTTCTCATCGCAGTGGCTTCTTTTGTTGTGGAGCACGGGCTCTAGGTGCATGGGCTTCAGTAGTTGTGGCACGCAGGCTCAGTAGTTGTGGTTCATGGGCTCTAGAGCACAGGCTCAATAGTTGTGGCACATGGGCTTAGTTGCTTCGCGGCATATGGGATCTTTCTAGACTATGGATCGAACCTGTGTCCCCTGCATTGGCAGGAGGATTCTCAACCACTGTGCCACCAGAGAAGTCCCTCCAAAAGTGATTTAACAGCACATTTCATGCCACTGATAAGCACAGACTCTTAATCATCTCAGTAAAAGAGATGTTAACGTTTCCTCTTATTCTGGATTTCCTACTCTCTCATAGCAGACTACCACCTCTTTGTCTCCAATGTTCCATGCACCTCACAGTCTTCCATGCACCTCAAAATCTATTCATGGAATAGAAGGTAGACTTTGGGGGAAACTGTGGAATGTATAGATTGCTATGGATTTACCTTAACCCATAATAGACTTTACTTTTTCAATCTCAATTTTAAGTTGTAAATATATAAAATATTCTGCTATTAAAGTACCCAAATTAGAATTTGTCCTTAGAAGATATCTCAAACATAGAGCAGCTCAATGTTTTGCAAAATATTAGGCTTTCTTTTTCATGTAAATGCCACAGGCAGTACAGGATTCTGTGCCTGCTCCTACCTCTGTGTATTTCCTGAAGAAACATCTAGAGTTTGATAATCTATCATCCGCGTGCAGCTCATCACCTTAAAGGCATGATTAAACTAGGGAATCACAAAAGCCATTGGTACAAAACACAGGTATATAAGCACAACAAAGGGAAATTTTCTGTCAAAGCAGTGCCAAATTAATTTGCCCCTCCGTATTTAATCATGCATGATAGGTTTTATTGCTGCTTCTGTAATCTTACTTTTATTAAGACTGCTATCAAACTCAGAATTCAAGGATTTTATTACCTCAGGTGCCTCACAAATATAAAACAAAACGTATTTATACATAGGAATTTAGAGTCATAGCTAGTGAATTCATTTTTATTTTTACCTTCACAGTTAGTCTACGTATGTAGAAAATTCTTATGGTGAATATCTTAATTTCTTTACAATGGAAATATAATTAATATTGGTAGGTGTGTTCATACTCCTTCTCTTTAAAGAAGGATGCCCCCAAACCCCAGTTGGCATAATTTCCTGGGAACTACCTGTGTGAAGACACAAAGACACATGGTACATACACTTGAAATGATAATAATTAGAAAGTTAAAATGACTATAATTGAAGCCAAACAGAGCAGATACTCAAAACAGAACACTTCTTAATTTTCTCCTGATGTTTTTAAATACCTATATATTTAGTGTCTGCCTCTTTTTTTTTAGAGTGTAAGTTCCAGGAAGGGAGAGATTTTGTCTTACATATTGATGTATCCTCAGTGTCTAGAACATTGTCTGGCATAGACAGTGTTCAATAAATATTGATTGAATGAATAGTATCTAGAGTCACTCTGTAGCTAAGCGTAGAATGAGCAGTGCTAACCCACACATAGTCCCTGTGTCCTTGGAATTACCAGAGAAGACCTCAGGAAAGAAGTTATACTTAAAGTTGGGTAGGTAACCTTTCACTTCTCGATTTACTTCTGCCAACAGATTAATACCCTGAAGTCATCAGTCATTACTGGGATGATAAATCCTTGGGCATATCAAAGATTCCTCTTTTAAAGAGTTTTACGTTTTAGCATCTATTTTGACCAGTTCAGGCCAAAACACCATAGTAAACAAAGCAACATAAAATGAATACTCAGGAACACATCATGCCTTAAATACATGCCTTAAGTTATTTACTGGCTGGAGCCACTGATGGTTACACTTGCACATGAAGATCCTGGCAGCGCATAGACCTCACCTGAAATGTTTCAGAGGACAGGTCCTGACAAAACAAAGCCCGTGGCAGGGCAAGTGTAGTTTCTTGGAATAACAAGTTTAGAGGGAACTTGGATTACTTTTTAAAGCAGTTCTAATACCAACCAAACTGGAAAGGGCCCATGATGCCCCTTGGCTTCTTTATGGGAGCACTGAAAAGCTGGCCTGGCATCCATGGGCAACGTCTCCAAGGATATGTCAGGGTGGGTCCCTTGGAACTCATACTACAGTGAAGTATGTTTGTATTCTAGACTTTACATGCACTCTAATTGTAGAAAGCAAGGTTTCAGTTCTGCTGAAGTCATAGCAGAGTTATGTGCCTTTATTATGATTAGATACCCTTATTGAGAACACATACATTTGGAGAAATGTACATTGAATTTGGGAGAAATAGTGACATGATGGAAAGTACACAGATGCCAGGGTCAGACTGTCTTGTCTTTATGACTCGACTTAAATGTAACAGCAGTGTGATCTTGGGGAAATTAATTAACTTTTGGTAGCTCCACATTTTTTTCATTAAAAAAGAGACTACTTTAAGGATAAAATATCTAGAGTAGTACTTGGCCCATGGTAGGGATTAATTAAGTGTAGTAGTGAAAGTAATAATAGCTATTATTTATTAAGCATTTACTGTGAACCAGAAACTAAAAAGTATTTCATATTTATTATCCCAATTGCTCCTCACAAAAATGCTATGAAATGAGTATAATTATTATCTTTACTCAACAGACTTAACAGGCCTGGGAACTGTGATTCAAAAAATGTTAAATAACTTTTCCAAGCTCACAGAGCAAGAAAGCGGTAAAGGTGGGATTAAATCCAAGAAAAATGACTGAGCTTGGATCCAAGATTTCAGTCACTTTGTCAAACTTCCTCTCCAAATAATAGGAAATTTGTATTAAATAATAATAATTAATATGGCATACTATTAGTCTCAAGCACATTGGCTTGACAACATAGCAAAATGGAAGGAGAATAATTAACTAAACAACCAGAATTTATTGAGTTACTCCTATGCGCCAAGTGCTGTGCTTTATACGGTTTTCTCACTTAATCTTCAGAGGTGGATATTATTATTCTGCATTTTACAAATGTTGAAACTGAGGCTTAGAGAGGTTAAAGCACTTGCTTTAGTCATTTACAACTGAGAGCCAGGATTGGAACGAAGGCTCATGTAAAGCAGTGAACGGAGCCACAAGGAAGAGAAGAGTTCAGAAGTGAAGAGGGGAGGGTGGCAACGGCTGGGAGTGTGGCAGGAGAGGTAGTCAGGGCCAGACGTCCAGGGCTGTGGATGCCTTGCTATGGACCTTAGTCTTTATCCTGAGTAATAGTTCTAAAACAGAGAATTAATATGATCAGCTAAGACATTTCTTTTAGGCTTTGAAAAAAAAAGATTTCATTAGAAACCTCCATCAAAAACAGTCTGAAATGTGTTTTGCATTATAAAGTTTTAAACATTCTATTCAAACCAACTTTCTTTAAGTAAAAACTTGATGGCATCATCAAAGCCATGTTGATACAATAATTCCATTATCCTCTTGCTTGATGGGGGAAGGGCTTGGTTAAGTCTCACCCAGTTTACCCTGAACAGTATGTCCTGGTTGGTGCTATTAACATAGAGATCCAGCTGCCTTTTGTCCTGCAGGGAGATGTCCAATCATCCACTGAATGGTGGCCTATAGGCAGGATGGGAAGGCAGATGGTGAAACCTCCATCCACCCACTTCTTAACGAGGTCCCCCCGGAGGGAAAACTGGAGACTAAGTAGTTTTCTCTGGTCTTGGTGTTGGTGACGGAGACGTTCAGTCGGTGGTGGGCCAGCTCATGTGCGTTGCAGGGGAGAATCAACTCCATTCCGCTCCTTGGATGGCAGATGACGAGCAGGACATGGCAGCAATCTTCCCTCAGCTAAGACATATTTTAAAAAGGTATCTCCAATATCAAGGTAGTGGGTCCCCTTAGAGAGCTCAGTGTGGCACAGAAATATCAGTGGGCTGCCTAGATTCCCACTAATCATATTTCCTCCTCCTGGGCACTGAGAAGGACTATATTCTCCAACTTTCCTTGCAGTTATGTTGGGTCCGCGCAACTGAGATCCAGTAAAAATGATGTTCCCTCCTTTCAAGTCTGACTATAAATCACCCTGGGCAGTACTTCCACACTCTTGTTTCCCTTTCCCCAATGACAATGGTAGTTGTGGACAGAAAATGGATCCCTGATTTATCACTTACGAGACTCCCAGCAGGACCACTGACCTTCATTGCTCTATGCAATATTAATTAAAAGGAGAAAACATTTTTTATTGTATTAAGCCACAGAAATCTAGAGTTTTATTTGTTACGGTCGATCAATCCTTTTCCTTTCTAGCCTATCTTGACTAATTAATATTCTGTATTCTCATAGGAGGGAAAGTACTTCCTATGGTGTGCATGAAAGCTAAGGTTGACAAGGCATGTGATCTTGATCATTCTATTTTTGCAGAGGAGATAGTGTTGTTGGTTCTGGGACTTGTTAAGATGTTTCCTGAGAGCAGAGTGCTTTGATTCTGTCAATGTGACAGCCAGCCTCCAAAATGATCCCTGATAATCTTTGCTTCCTGGTATTCATGCCTTTGTTCAGTCCTCTTTTACATTGAATTAGGGCTGACTTATGTGACCAATGGAATACTGTGGAAATGATGGGATGTGACTTCAGGTAATAAAATGCTTTGCAGCTTCTGCTTTGGTCTCTTGGATCATTCACTCTAGAAGAAGCCAGATGCCATCCCATGAAGACACTAAGCGACCCCATGGAGAGACCCACGTGGAGAGGACTGAGGCCTCCTGCCAATGTCCAGCATGGCCTTGCTAGCTGCACGCGTGAGCCACGTTAGCAGCTGGTCCTCCAGCCCCAGTCAAGCCTCCGGATGACTACAGCCCTCAGCCTCCTGAGTTTTCCAACTGATGTCCCAGGTGATGTGCAGCAGAAACAAGCCATCCCCACTGTGCCCTTTCGGATTCATGACCTACGAAACCATGAGAAATGCCAGCTGACTGCTGTTGATTTAGTTCAGGAAGTTTTAGGGCAGTATGTTATGCTGCCGTATACTACGACAGCCACTAATGTTGGATGGAATCAAAGAAGACCCGAAGGGGATTCCTGAACGCAAAGCGGCCTGGAGGCCTGATTCTGGGCTAGTGGGCCTGTCTGCCTCTGGTGTGGACTTCTGGCTTCTATGGTAGCTCTTCAGCAGAGCTGTGGCTGCTTCCCCTCTACTTATTCTGCCTGGCTCTAGGAGCAACCACAGTAGATGAGGCTTGTGTTCTCTATGACTGGACAAAGAACCTGGGGCACCTTCTCTCACTGAATGATGAGCTTTCTAAGTAGAATGGCAAGACATTTCTTTTAAGGTGTGCTGTTGTTATTTAATCCCTAATTTGAATTATCTTGCAAGTCAAATGGAATTAGAAAGAGAGTGTTAGCCTGTTTTAGAGACGCGTTCCTTGTCACAGATTGAACTAAAATGAAGGTTCTATTGGCCAATCCATTTTCTTTCTTTTAGAAACTGCGACTGGGTAATCACGTAGTGAGAAGATCACTGGATTGAAAGTCAAATGACTTTGTCTCAAGCCCTGACCATACCTTTTGACAGCTAGATAATGTTGAAGAGATTACTAAATATTTCCCTCACTATAAAATTCAGGAGGTGCTGACGATACCTAAATAAAAGGAATTAGATTGTTGTGAGAGTGAGGGTAGATAATATACTGGGACTGTTTTGGTAAAATATAAAAGGTTGCACCAATATTTTATTCAAAGGACATGTACTAAGTGTGTACTAGGGTTCAACCACCATTCTCGGATTTGCAAAGGAGCAGCAAATGGATTAAAAGCCATGCCTTCATAGAGATAACATTATATGCAGGTAGAGTCATGTATTAGTTTTCTATTGCTGTCATAACACATTACCACAAAATTAGTTACTTAACACAATACAAATGTATTATCTTACAGTTCTGTATCTTTGAATTCCAACATGGGTCTCACTTGGCTAAAATCAGGGTGGAGGTGGAGCTGCTTTACTTGCTAGAAGCTCTATGGGAGAATTATTTTCCTTGTCTTTCCCGCCTTCAAAGAGACTGCCTACATTCCTTGGCTCATGGCCTCCTTTCTCCATCTTCAAAGGTAGCACTATAGCACCTTTCTGACCAGTCTTCTGTAGTTGCATCCCTCTTTGAGTCACATCATTCTTCTGCATCCCTCTTCCACCTCTTGTAACTACACAGATCCCACATAGATAACCCAGGATATCTTAAGGTCCTTCAGTTAATTATGTCTGCAAATTCACAGGTTCTGGGGACTAGGTTATAGATATCTTTGGGGGCCATTATTCTGCTTACCACATAAAGTATACTTTAGTTGCGTTGAAATGCTCTAAATGACTACTTGCTCTTCAGTTTATATCAATATAACTGAAATCATACAGCACAGCTTACAATTTTATTATTATTGTTTTGTTTTGTACCCTAAGCTTATGCCTGACTTACAAGAATTAGGTTTTGATTAAGAAATTATTCCTTCCCAGTTCTGTCTAGAATTTTGCAGTTGTTTTTCCCTTAAACTATTGGGAGGTAGAGGTGGAAAAGAACCTGATAGGCAAAGGAGAAAACCCAATTCATTTATTATTTCTATGTAAAGACTGGGTGCATGATATCTTATTCATTGACCTGGATCAGAACCAGTGTTGAAATCTTATTGCTGAGATGTAATGCTATGACCCTGAGGAATGAATTTAGTTCAGAACAAACAAGACCATCAGTGACAGTCACTGTCTATTTCTGGCACATTAAAATCAAGATATTTTGGAGTGTCAGAATCTGTTATAACTTGGATTGAAATATGACAACCTGTCAAAAAATTTCCACAACTGATAACATCCCCTTGAGGTTAATAGACAAAATTATAAGATGGAATAATTTGTGTAATATAATTCATAAATTCCTTGTCATAAAATCTCAGGGGTGGGATTTTATAAATATGTAGTCAGTTTTACTGCACCACTATGTAATACTTGATCCCTTATGCTTGAAATATATTTACAAAATAGAGTAAGACACATTTCAAGTCAATTCAGTTTGATAAGAGTTTGTAGGTAATTGATGATACATGATGCACACTCCTAGGTGCTGTGGGAGGTACATTAGAGGAATAAAAGATGGCTCTCACTGAAAAGTTTGTTGCTGTAAACTATGTAAACACAGAAAATAACTGAAGAACATTACAAATCAATATACTCAAGCCCGCCATAGACCAATGAACTATGAAAGCTCGGTGGGTTCTGTTGACATGATAAAGGCTGAAGGGATATTTAGGGACTCAGGATAGATTTAAAAAGTGTGGGGAGGGGCTTCCCTGGTGGCGCAGTGGTTGAGAGTCCGCCTGCCGATGTAGTGTTTGCTGTTTATCTGTGATACACATTGTAAATAAACTGGATGTCATTACAATCAGGGAGCCAACCTAGTTGGCATATGGCAGAATAACAATTGTTTCCTTATATTCAGAAATTTCTGGATCATCTAGAATCTTCTTGGTTTTATCTGAAGTACTGTCTTTTGGAAATTCAGATGAAAAAGAGAGAATATTCTTGCTTATTTATCCCTCAATTGAAATAAAAGATAAAGGGAGGGGAAAAAATCAGGGAGGTTTTCCTTCCTTATCCTACGTGCAGGTTTACTGAAAAATTTATTTCCGACCATGAGCCAGGGCTACAGATTCCCATGTGGGAGATGCCTTTAACTCATTTCAATTTGTCAGGCTGAAGAATCTTGGCGCTTTTATAGCTGGGGAGGAAAAACATTGGATCTTCATTTTTCTGTTGCTCTAAGTAGGGTTATATATGGAGGGAAATAGATTTGGGGAAAAAATGTCCAAAGAGTTTGACTTTTACTTACTTAGTTATTTAAAACAGAGTATATATGGTTTCAGATAAAATAGAATATCAACTTTAGAAGGTGTGTGTACATAAATAATTTTTAACTTTGTGGATGAAAATTAGGATTTTACTTGAAGGGCTGTTCGAAATTATTCATCAGTGCTCTGCTTAGCATATTCTCTTGGAAAATCCACTTAGAAGAAACAATAGGATTTCATGTCTTCAAATAAGATGCTTAAAAATAGAAGACTCCAGGGCTTCCCTGGTGGCGCAGTGGTTGAGAGTCCGCCTGCCGATGCAGGGGACGCGGGTTCGTGCCCCGGTCCGGGAAGATCCCACATGCCGCGGAGCGGCTGGGCCCGTGAGCCATGGCTGCTGAGCCTGCGCGTCCGGAGCCTGTGCTCCGCAACGGGAGAGGCCACAACAGTGAGAGGCCCGCATACCACAAAAAAAAAAAATAAGAAAAAATAGGAGACTCCTAAGATCTCCTAAAAATAGAAGACTTTATTTAATTGCTTTTATACGTCTCTTGCCTGTGTAAGGTTGTCCTCACCCTTGTTTCGTCCTTGGTAGTTTTTGGTCTAGTTTTAAGCACTCCTGGCTTCTTCCTGCTTCTTTCCATTAGAACTACTTCCACAGTCCAATAGACTGTTAAGAAAGTTTGAGGGTTTTTTATATAATGATTTTTTTTTCTCTGAAATTCTTCTTCGTTTTTTTTTTTAAACAGTGTTTCTCCATCCAGTTATATCTCTCTTTAATTATGCTTTAGCTATGCCTAAATAATTCTTTCTCCACTTTAGTTTTCATACCCTTAGGTTATTTTAAGCAATCATCATGTCTCTCATCAGCTATGCTTTTAAGCTTGAAATGGCAGCCTTATTGACCGATGATGCTATTTGAAATCTAGTGTTTGTAAATATAAGTTTGTGATTGTAGGACTTAAAGCATTGGATGGGAGTAAAATATTTTATTTATTTACTTTCATTTACTTCTTTGTGCTGCCAAAGGAAAAAGGACAGAAAACAGTATTTGCTCTGAAAACTGTAGAAGAAAGTGTTTGACTTAGTTCATTCTTTCTGTGCTTCTATGAACATTTTCTCAGAGGGGAAGAATTTAGCTCCATAGTATTTCTTTATGAAAAATTACCCTATGTGTTTTCTATAAGAAGTAAAGAGACTTTTCAGAAAAGTGAGAGCTAATTTATAAACAGATCTTAATGCATCTGAGATGTATAGGAGTTAAGAAAAAAGAAAAAACTGCTATATGTACTTATGTATATGTATTTCTGAAAATTTGTTTCAAACTGTATTTAGTTAATTGCTTCACTATGATACCAGTATTTTAGTTCCTTATGTGTTAAGCACTGGAGTAAGAAAGAATAAGAAAGTCCTGGATCTTGCCCTTCAGAAGGGCATTCCACAGTAAGGAATAAAAACAGGTGAGCAGATAATAAAAATGCAAATGCAGTAAAGTGCCAAAATAAATGAGTAAGAACAATCTGGAATTTTAAAACATCGATTGTCCTGTAGGTAAAGTGAAAAATTCTAAAGAAATATAATCACTACCAGCTCCCCCAATTACTTTCTAAATTTGGATATTTGCATATTAGTTTTTTTTTAATTGGGAGAGTAATTAAATTGTTGGCAAGGTATTCAGTTTCGTGTTTTTTACTAGAATTGGAGCTTTTATATGTCAGAGTTAATGTATAATTATATAAAATGGGAAGAAACGTCTTAAAAAGACCACTTAAAAATTTGGTTCACAATTCAAAGAAAGTTTAAAAATGTGATTTAAAATACATCATAGCATCACACTAAAGAGAACTAGCCTCATTTACAATCTCATATTGCACTAAATTAAGAATTTGGTGTCATGGCAGCCAACTAATTGATATGTAGACACAACCCATTGGGAACATAGGGCAATAGTTAGGATTATGTTCACCATATTTCATCTAGATAATCCTGCTTTAAAAAGCTAGATATTTTATCCTATTTTTTCAATGTCCTACCAAAATAAGGTTTTTGCCTCTGGCCTGAGCTGACCATTTATAGGTAAATTATTAATTGATTGACTGGATTATCACAAGATGAATAGGACCCAGCATTACATTCATTAAAATAATAGGAAGGAAAAACAGTTGGTCTACTTATTTTGACATCTAAGCTTCAAAATCAAAATTATATTTTATAGTTTTCTGCATAAAGGTCTTTTGCTCCTTAGGTAGGTTTATTCCTAGGTATTTGATTCTTCTTGTTGCAATGGTAAATGGGAGTGTTTCCTTAATTTCTCTTTCAGATTTTTCATCATTAGTGTATAGGAATGCAAGAATTTCTGTGCATTAATTTTGTATCCTGCTACTTTACCAAATTCATTGATTAGCTTTAGTAGTTTTCTGGTAGCATCATTAGCATTCTCTATGTATAGTATCATGTAATCAGCAAACAGTGACAGCTTTACTTCTTTTCTGATTTGGATTCCTTTTATTTCTTTTTCTTGTCTGATTGCTGTGGCTAAAACTTCCAAAACTATGTTGAATAATAGTGGTGAGAGTGGACAGCCTTGTCTTGTTCCTGATCTTAGAGGAAATGCTTTCAGTTTTTCAATGACAAACCATTGACAATGCTGTTTGCTGTGGGTTTGTCGTATACGGCCTTTATTATTTTGAGGTAAGTTCCCTCTATGCCTATTTTCTGGAGGGTTTTTATCATAAATTGGTGTTGAATTTTGTCAAAAGCTTCTACTGAATCTATTGAGATGATCATATGGTTTTTCTCCTTCAATTTGTTAATATGGCTTATCACATTGATTGATTTGCATATATTGAAGAATCCTTGCATTCCTGGGAAAAAACCCACTTGATCATGGTGTATGATACTTTTAATGTGCTGTCGGATTCTGTTTGCTCATATATTTTTGAGGATTTTTGTATCTATGTTCATCAGTGATATTGGCCTGTAGTTTTCTTTCTTTGTGACACTGATGAAAGAAATTAAAGATGATACAAACAGATGGAGAGTTATACCATGTTCTTGGATTGGAAGAATCAACATTGTGAAAATGACTATACTACCCAAAGCAATCTACAGATTCAGTGCAATCCCTATCAAACTACCAGTGGCATTTTTCACAGAACTAGAACAAAAAAAAAAAATCACAATTTATATGGAAACACAAAAGATCCCGAATAGCCAAAGCAATCTTGAGAAAGGAAAACAGAGCTGGAGGAACCAGGTGCCCAGACTTCAGACTATACTACAAAGCTACAGTAATCAAGAGAGTATGGTACTGGCACAAAAACAGAAATATAGATCAATGGAACAGGATAGAAAGCCCAGAGATAAACCCACGCACATATGGTCACCTTATTTTTGAGAAAGGAGGCAAGAATATACAGTGGAGAAAAGACAGCCTCTTCAATAAGTGGTGCTGGGAAAACTTGACAGCTCCTGTAAAAGATTGAAATTAGAACACTCCCTAATACCATACACAAAAATAAACTCAAAATCTATTAAAGACCTAAATGTAAGGCCAGACACTATCAAATTCTTGGGGAAAACATTGGCAGAACACTCTATGACATGAATCACAGCAAGATCCTTTTTGGCCCACCTCCTAGAGAAATGGAAATAAAAACAATAATAAACAAATGGGAGCTAATGAAACTTCAAAGCTTTTGCACAGCAAAGGAAACCATAAGCAAGACGAAAAGACCACCCTCAGAATGGGAGAAAATATTTGCAAATGAAGCAACCGACAAAGGATTAATCTCCAAAATTTACAAGCAGCTCATGCAGCTCAATATCAAAAAACCAAACAACCCAATCCAAAAATGGACAGAAGACCTAAATAGACATTTCTCCAAAGAAGATATAAAGATTGCCAACAAACACATGAAAGGATGCTCAACATCACTAATCATTAGAGAAATGCAAATCAAAACCACGAGGAGGTATCACATCACATGGGTCAGAATGGCCATCATCAAAAAATCTGCAAACAATAAATGCTGGAGAGGGTGTGGGGAAAAGGGAACCCTCTTGCATTGTTGGTAGGAATGTAAATTGATACAGCCACTATGGAGAACAGTATGGAGGTTCCTTAAGAAACTAAAAATAGAACTACCATGTGACCCAGCAATCCCACTACTGGGCATATACCCTGAGAAAACCATAATTCAAAAAGTGTCATGTACCACAATGTTTATTGCAGCTCTATTTACAGTACCCAGGATATGGAAGCAACCTAAGTGTCCATTAACAGATGAATGGATAAAGAAGATGTGGCACATATATACAATGGAATTACTCAGCCATAAAAAGAAATGAAAGTGAGTTATTTGTAGAGAGGTGGATGGACCTAGAGTCTGTCATACAAAGCCAAGTAAGTCAGAAAGAGAAAAACAAATACCATATGCTAACACATATATATGGAATCTAAAAAAAATGAAAATGGTTCTGAAGAACCTAGGGGGAGGACAGGAATAAAGATGCAGGTGTAGAGAATGAACTTAAGGACACGGGGAGGAGGAAGGGTAAGCTGGGATGGAGTGAGAGAGTGGCATGGACATATATACACTACCAAATGTAAAATAGATAGCTAGTGGGAAGCAGCCGCATAGCACAGGGAGGTCAGCTCGGTGCTTTATGACCATGTATAGGGGTGGGATATGGAGGTTGAGAGGGAGATGCAAGAGGGAAGAGATATGGGAACACATGTATATGTATAGCTGATTCACTTTGTTATAAAGCAGAAACTAACACACCATAGTAAAGCTATTATACTCCAATAAAGATGTTAAAAAATAATATTTTAATGAACAGTACTTAGTCACTATGCCAGTGACTACATTGAAAAAGTTGCATTTCGTTTAATAGAATAAAACTGTAATTTCATGCCAGTACAAATCAAAATAGTAGCAAAGTAACTGCCAGCTTTAAATACATTTATTAAGACAATAAATTTATTAATATAATAGTTGATATTTTCAGAGGTTCAGAGCACCATCTATGCAGTAATACTTCTATGGACAAGCTAAATTTGCATTAGTCTGCCTTGCCAAAATAAGTTAAATTTTAGGTCAAATTAATTAGAGCTCTTTGGCATTTGGTATACAGAAAGGTAAAAAAATGAACTTGAAGCTTTGAAAGATGGTGTTTAAGATTAAATGAGGAGTACTGTTATATTTGGACTGGTTAATATTGTTATCTGTATACTCTTTACCATATAGTAAGCACATGTTCTAAGGATAGTTTGGCGAACAGTTTAAAGCGTAGTTTAAATAGATTTTAGGGTCTCAACTTTCTCATCTTAAAAGCTGAGAGTAGTAATTTGTGCCTTGCAGGGTTGCTCCAAGGATATGACGGCTAGTGTACATACAGGACCTGGCACATAATAAACGTTCAACAAACAGAAGCTGTAGTTGTCAGAAATGTCTTTCTCACGTGCACATGTTTTTCTGAGGTGCAGATTATTGCCCCAAGTCATAAAGCTCACCATTATATAGAAAGCACGTTAAATTCATAAAAGTGGGGAAATCTATAGGGAAACCGCAGAGAGAGAGAGACTCTCCTACTTTCAAAGTTGGCACTCACCCTAAGCCTCCTCAAAAACCCAGACAGACAGCACCAAGGACCCAGACAGACAGCACCAAGGACCCAGACAGACAGCACAAGGACCCAGACAGACAGCACCAAGAATGGGCAGAAAGGAAGTGAGGAAGGCCAACACCAGCCAGCCTGTGGTGCTGCTACCGTCAGGGCCAGCCCACCTGCCTCCTCTTGCAAACCCTTATGCGGCCTCACACTCACCTCCCCTGCCATCACCCAAGGTCCACGTGAGCACAGAAGTATCCCGTGGTAGCCAGACCATCATCACTCAGTTACTGCCACAATTATTCACCTACAGCAGATTCCAGAATTCTCTGCTCCTGGATTCAGGGGATGTGCTGTAAGACTCTTCGAGCCTGGAGGCAATTAGCAGGAGACCAGAAAAAATAAAGGTGATAGCAGTCAAATTGTAAAAGCTGAAACCAACTAGCAATGTGAGGGTGAACTTGATATAGTTTGAGAGAGGGAAATATCTGTCACGTGTCTCTGTTTTCTTAACAAATGTGAATGAGTATTCAATAAAAATATTAGTTTTCACTTAGCTCTCTGAACTGTAGCCCCATAGCACAGTTGTTTGAGGTTCCCATTACTGGATTTCTGGGTTTAAAAGTGGAACTTTTAAACAAAAAGGGTCAACTAGTCCTAAAGTTAGATCTCTAGAAAAATTATAAGTTCTTTTGGTATTGATAGTTTAAATTTTACTTACTTGAATTTCTTCAGTAAAAAGAAAGACAATAATAGAAAAATACTGTAAAGAGAAAATACCCTATTTGCTGAATTAAAATGTATGATTTTGAATAAGAATTTCATATGAATCCTCCTCCACACCTAATCCCACTTAACTATTTACTTTCTATAGCAAAAAAAAGGAGTTATAAATACACCTGAAAGATATGTTAATTACTCACGTGAAAGACAAGTGACAGTAAACATGAGAACAACACATAACAATACATGCATGCGCACAGAAACCATTACAATGCCTGATTCTTTTGAAAAAGTACCCATCTAGAAAAGAATATATAGCGTAGGGCAGGTTTTGCCCTTCGTGCCTATGATTAGAGTCCTAATGCTATGTTGCCTTAAACCGTGCCAATTTCATTTCTACAGTGAAATACACTTTAGAGGATGGGAAGAAAACTGATTATTTAATCAAAGGGAGGGAGAAAACCAAAATAATCCACTTTATCTCATGAAGGAGTAGAGGTTGGGGTTAGGAAAAACCTCAGAAAGCATTATAATAATGGTACTTCTTTAAGTAACAAATAAAATAGCAAAGCATTTTTTTTCCCATCATAAAACTGACTTTGATCCCCAGTACAGCCATTGAGTGGAAAATTGAACCACAGTATAATTGCTTTCCCTGTGACTGATAAAGTGGTGAAACAAATTTTGTGTTTGAATGATAAAATCAGCAATTGGCCCCTAGCATTTCCCTCTGCCATTCCTCCAAGGACACTCAAGTCCCATCAGGCTCCAGGGCAAGAGAAAGGATGGAAGAACTAACTGTAAATCTACTCCAAGTTATTGTTGGATTTCTCTTGCTTACTTGCTTAAGGAAATAAAAAAATAAAATAAAAATGTCCATGTTTGTCTTTAATGCCTAATATAAATCACTTCCGAATGTGAGGGGGGAAAAAAAACAGCTTTCCTTGAAAACTGATTACAGATGTAAAAAAAAAAAAAAAAAAAAATTTAAAGCCATAGTAAGAAAAATTATTTTACTCAAGAGCAAAATCTTGTTAGAATGGGGAAATTGTCTTCGGAGTCCCAGGGACAAATGCTACAGCTGTTTGAGGCAGAGGCACAGCCGGAAAGATGCAGGAAGGAAACCATTTGTGAGCTCATTATGACAGCACTTAACTGTGGAAACACACTTCCACTTTCCGGATGGAAGCTCAGCAGAGCTCACCTGCCCATCACCACAGCTGAGTTTCCCAGCTTATTTGGGGTAACCATCCCAAATGGCTGTGCCGGTTGTGAAATTCTGTGGATCCCTCTAATTTTTTTTTTTTTCTTTTTTTCTTTTTTGTAATACGCGGGCCTCTCACTGTTGTGGCCTCTTCCATTGCAGAGCACAGACTCCGGACACGCAGGCTCAGCGGCCATGGCTCACGGGCCCAGCCGCTCCGCGGCATGTGGGATCTTCCCGGACTGGGGCACGAACCCGTGTCCCCTGCATCGGCAGGCGGACTCTCAACCACTGCGCCACCAGGGAAGCCCCCCTCTCAATTTTTAATTTAGCTGGTATATTTTCCAGAAGAGGGTAAATTCCAAGCCCCTAGAAGAGACAGTGATGGTATTAGTGTATCTGGTAGAGGGGGAGGGGAGAAGAAGATCCCAGTGAAGCAAGGGCCCTACAATGAAAGCCTGAAAGCTTCAATCTGGGTGTCTTTGTGGAAGCTCATCTTGCACTGAAACACTTGGTTTGCACACCTGGACCCAGATTTGGTCGTCTGCAGGTACCTACTGAAATTCAGCTTTACACAAAGAAAATGTGTTTCTTGAGTAGTGCCTCTGTTTTGACCTGGAGATACGGCAACATGCAGAGACCCAAGGAAAAATGTTTGCAAAGATCAACTTCTTCAAGCTTCACAGAAGCTCTTCATTTCATTTGGTGCACTCAGATTAAAGCACAGTCCTGTAGTAGGAGGGGTTGGGGGAGGGATGGAGTTGGGGGAGGGTTGGGGTTAGCAGACGTAAGCTATTATATATAGAAAGCATAAACAACAAGGTCCTGCTGTACAGCACAGGGATATATTCAATGTCCTATGATAAACCATAATGAAAAAAAGACTGTATATGTATGTATAACGCAGAAATTAACACAACATTGTAAATCAATTATACTTCAATTAAAAAAAATAACTTAAAAAAAAAAAAAAACAGTCCCTAAAAGCGGTCAGCCAGCCTCTCCAGCACTTGGTACTTGATACAATGGAGAACCCTAACGGGCAGCCTTATGAGCAATTTTGTAAAATTATCCTAATACTTTTTTGTGTTTTCCAGATTTCTGTGTGAGCATAAATAGCATTTGTTTCATAGTTTATATATACTTTGGACCTCTTGAGTTGTTTTTCTAATTTTAATGTTGGAAATTTTCAACATGTGTAAAAACAGAAGTGTCAGTATCCTGACAGACCCATCACTCATGTCCACAGTTGTTAAATGGAAAGCAGTGGAATCCATGGGAAACTGTGTCATCTCCATGCTCTCACCCTTGCTGCTGTCAGAATACTCTACGTGGCAGACAGAGTGATCCTTTAAAACATAGTAGGTCAGGTAGAATCCCTGTTCAAATCCTCCGCTGGCTCCCTGCAGTGGCTTGAATAGTGCCTCCTGTCCCCACTCAATAGATAATATCTGTCCCGACTGCCGGAACCTGTGAATATGACTTTATTTGGGAAAAGAGTCTTTGTGGAGGTAATTAAATTAAGAAAATCGAGATGAGATCATCTTGGATGTAGGGTGAGCCCCAAATCCAATGACAGGTGTCCTTATAAAGAGAAAGGCAGAGGAAAATTTGGGGCGTACAGACATAGAGCAGAAGGTGATGGGACAACAAGGGCAGAGGTTGGTGTGATGTGTCTACAAGCCAAGAAAGGCCAAGGGTTGCAGCAGCCACCGGAAGCCAAGAGGAATGCACAGAACAGATTCTCTGTCAGAGCTCGCAGAGGGAACCAGTCCTGATGACACCTCGATCTCAGATTTCTGGCCTCCAGAACCGTGAGAGAAAAATGTGCTGTTGTTTGAAGCCACCGAGTTTGTGGTAATTTATGATGACAGCCATGGGAAACTAACCTTCACAGTTGTCTCCACGAGGCTCTACATGATCCGGCCTCCGTCCATGTCTCTCCGACCTTGTTGCTGTCTTGCTCGGCTCCTACTGTATTGACGCTTCTGCTGTTCTTTGGCTGTGATAGGTTCATTGCTGTCTCAAGCCTCCGAACTTCACCTCTAGAAGGCATTTCCCCCAGATCTTCACTGGACTGGCTTCTCCTTTTCATTCAGAGCCCTATTAAATGCTGCTCCTTAGGGAGGCCTTCCCTCATCATCCTGCTTAAAATAGCCACTTCATTCCCCACACATCGTTCTCACTTCTTGCACGGCTTTATTTGTCTTAATGTAGTACTTATCACCACCTGACAACCCACCAGCACCTTCTTGTTTATTAGTTTATTTTGTTCCACTTTAATTTCAGGCGCCTTGGAAGCAGGAAATTTTCCTCTTGTTCACTCAATCTTCAACACCTAGAATAGTGTCTGGGTCTGGAATTAATACTTGTTGAATGACTGATTTAACCTGAAACCTAGAAAAATTGACTTGGATATCTATGGCAGCGTTCTATTTTGCAGGAAATGCATCAGTGGTCCACCTCTCAAGGCATGCATCCTCAGAGATCTTGGAACTTCATTGTAATAATTGTCATCTTAAAATAAACTGCCTCTCTGAAGCTGGATTCCAGGCAACCAGTTTTCAAAAACAAAAGAAGGAATCTTGACAAGTTTGCCTCCAGGGCAAGAGTGGCTTGGCGAGGCTCCCTTGGAAGCACACCTTGATTTATCCCATCAGGTATCCTCTTCGGCAGTCCCAGGGGGCGCTAGATGGCCATGGTACACCTGCTTCAGATGTATGTCAGTGATTCTCTAAGAAAGGAGAGAAGACAAGGATTGGAGTTGGTGTTTGAGCACAAGGTGGAAGAAAGCGAATGGGATTAGGAATATAGTTCATTTTTTTCCCATGAGCCAAACAGTCACTTTCCTTGATGTCAAAAGAAGATCCAAAGAGGATGCATTGACAATTTAACCATCTCTGGCTTAAGTTTTTTAAGAGGATGGTATTTGAAGATTCACCTTAGAGACCACTTGAAACTTACTTAGAATGTTGAGGGAGAGAATACTGCATGTTTCCGTCACCAAGAAAAGACAATGGAAGTATTTAGAAATATAGTTAATTTTAAAGATGATGACAACAACTAACAGAAACTACGTTACCTTTGAAGTAATGAAGGAGTTCAGCCAAGAAACTGGAGGCAAAGTCAAGATAAGTGACAGTGTACCCAGTTGGGCAAATGCCACAGGGAACAGGCCGAGCCAGGATCAGTGCTATTTAACATTTTTATTTATGATCCGGTTGAGAGAACGAGGAATACAGTCATGAAATGTGCAGATGCTACCAAATTCAGAGGCATTGCAGATTCAAGGGAGAAGGGAGAAAGGAGACCAATGAGCGGGCAGAGAGAAAACGAATTTCCACTTGGAAGATCTACCAGGGGAAACAGATGAAACACTGAAAGCAGTAATGCTGAAAAGAATGTCTGTTATTCCAAAAAGAGGACTCAAATTTAAAGTAAAGCTCTAAAAAGGTTAATTTGGGCTACCAGGAGCTCTAAGATCTTAAGACACCACAGGATGTGGGATCTTAAAAAACAAGACAGGGGAACAAATGGAAAACTTTCTGAATCTCATTCCAGCCCCTTTACTCCTTCCAAGGGGGAGACTAGGGAGAGGTCAACTGGCTATTTACAGGTTTCTCATTCTAAGTATAAGGATCCTAGAAGATAGATCTGTCTGAGGTCCGGCTAACCCAACTCCAGAGGGTTTGACAAGCTCATGTATCAACTTGTCCCACTGATCAACTCAGAGCTGGCTAACATTTTTATGAGGGTAAAATGAGACAAACCCATTTATTATGACAGGTGCATGGAAATTTACACTCTCAAGATTGAATAAAAATAAAAATAATTTAATTTTTATACTTACAGATAGAAAAATGGGGAACAAGAAAAAGAGTAAAAAAGGAAAGAAGGAGTGCAGAACAGTCCAGGCATATGAGCCCTAGAACATGAGCTTAGGATAGTGAATGAGATGTTTTGAGAGGCTTTTCCCATATCTGATAGCCAGAGTACCCTAAATTTAATTAGTGATGGTTTCTCAGCCTCACCACAATGGACATGTTGAGGCAAATGATTCCTTGTTTTGGAAAGGGGGTGATATATGACCTGAGCATTACAGGATGTTTAGTGACATTAGGGAACCCCACCCTAGTTGTGACAACCGCAGTTATCACCAGACATCGCTAAATGTCCTCCCTCCAGTGGAGAACTACTCAGCTGGATCAGTGGAATTGGAGAAACATCCTCCAAACTGGGAAATGTTTCTGTGGATTGCCAATAGAAAGATGCTTTTTCTCTGTATCTCTATAGACTCTCTATGGCCTGGTGGTTAAGGTAGCCTTTGAAGTTTCAGAAAGAATGTAAAGATATTTGGCCAAGTCACCGGGTTTGAGATGCATTTTTTCATTTGACTCTAAACAGGTATGGAAATCTGGAAAAGTCTCCCATTTCCTTTTAGGACTTCAGGAGACACTTATGGCTTTAAAGCTTCCAACCTGCTGGCCCTGGGCTGGCCTATCTTAGGGGGGTGGTGACCTACAGAGATGACGCATGGTGGCTCCCCTTGGTCCATCCTTCCCAGAGCAGAGCGTTGCCCTGTCCACTGAGACTTGAGTCCACTGAGCTAGTGTTTGATTTTGAAAAGAAGGGTGACCAAGCTGCGGCCTGACCAGCTTTATGCAAACCCAGCTGATACCCGAGGCAGGAACGGTAGTGTGTCAGCACCACATTCCCACGGTCTGGATGCCCCCGACCTGCACTGTTTGCAAACACAATCAGGTGGGATCAGAATCACTAAAGGTCCTAACTTTCTGGAGCAACCCTGAGAAAGTATATTGGAGGGTTTTATATATTGATTTAGTACGGTAATAGGAATATGATTTTTACCTCTAGTCAACTTCTTTCTTCAGAACACTCACAGAGGGGACTGAGAAAGTTTCTCTGATTCCGCCGACCACTGATGTGGTAAAACTTCACGGTGACTCTTTGACCTGTGCCTTTCTTCCCCTTTCTCTCATCTGCACCTCCCCCTCCTCCTCTGTTCCTCCGGAGAAAAGAGCTTTCCCGGTTTCACGGTGGGGCTCGCGTGTCTCCGCAGCTCACCGCTGATGCAGTGACTGATGGTTGGCAGTGCTGCCTCTTTGACCTGGTCAACGTCAGAAGCTGCTCTCAAATCTCAGTCATCTCTGACAGCCTTTGAGCAGAGAAATGAGACAGCCTCCCTGACACAAAGGCTTCTGGCCTGGGGTAAAAAATTCCTTTTGAAAAAAAAAAATTCGAACATTCTACCGACCACACTGCTTTCCATTCATCTTGTGGTCTGGCCCATCCATCCCCGACTCCACATTAGCTTTCAGACATTATAGCCTTTTCTATTTCTTGGAGGGCTAGCTGCGGTAGCTCAGATGTTTGCACATCGTAATGGCTTTGTCCTGGTATAGCCTTCAGAGCAAAGAAGAAAACTGGGCAGTTTATACTGCAGCAGTGAATTTTGACTTTTGATTAGCAAAATGAGAGTTCATCTTATTTCTTACTATATTGCCCAGGTGTCAATCCAAATAATATGGGGAGAGTTACAAGGATATTTTGTACAACACAGGGAATATAGCCAATATTTTATAATAACTATAAATGGAGTTTTTAACTTTTAGAAACTGTGAATTACTATAATGTACACCTGTAACATATAATATTGTACATCAACTACACTTCAATAAAAAATAATAATATGGGGGAAATAAAGGAAAGATAGGACCCCAGGATTAATACAGAGAACAATCAGTTTCATTGAATCAAAATGACATTCTGGAGTCTTCTGAATGAGAATATAGTATGTAAATAGAGGCAATGTATGTGATTTAACATTTAATTTAGTTTAACTTAGGCAAATGAAAAAAAAAAAAAAGACCTGACTATTGATCCTGATTTCTTTCTCTATTTGGTAAGTAAACTGTCCTGATAGAGTAAAGCTCCATTTCCTTGATCTCAGAATGGGATAAAATTCCTATTTCTCTCAATTTTAGCCTCAGTCCATTTATGTTTAAAAATGTCAAGTCTTTGAGATTGTTAGAGAAAAATACCTTAAAATACTATTTATTTTCCTTTTGAGTCAGCCAGGTTGATAGTAATACTTTGCAGTGGCGTAAGTGGTTAGTATGCTCTAGAGCAACATAAAACAGTAGGTGTAGATTTTTGCTGAGAAGAAGCTGCCCAGCTGGGGCTACACTTCCCAGCATCCCTTGTATCTAGGTAGGGTCATGTGACAGAGTTCTGATGAATGGAAGATTAGTGGCAGTGAAGAGCACCAGTTTAAGGCTTGACACATAAAAACTTCCCAGCAGAGTTGTCAGATTTAGAGAATAAAAACAGAATACCCAATAAATGTGAATTTTCAAATAATTACATGACACATACTTATACTAAAAATTATTCACTGTTCATGTGGGCATCCTGTATCTTATCTGGCACCTCTATTTTCATGGAGGACCCTCTCTCTCCTCTCCTGATGTCTGTGCCCAGGGAGATTTTGGAAGCCACACTGAATCTGGAAGTCTCCACCTGTCTGTGCCCTCGACTGGCTGTGTGGAGCAAAGCCCAGCTCCTGCCACCGATTAGATTGTACACAAGCAAGAAATTTACTCCTATTGTGTTAAGTCACTGAGATTTAAGTATGTATCTCTTTTAGTGTATTTTAACTAATAAACATGCAATCCTAAAACAGGAAAATTTCTTTGCCTCTTGCACACTTACCAGTAGACCTCCGAGTAGCATTCAGAGGGACTCAGAGGCCATCTTGTCCAAGCCAAGGCTTTTATAGAAAAGGAAGCTGAGTTCTAAACAAAGGAGTGACTTGGCCACAGTCTATCAACTACTACAGAGCAAGGATTAGACTCCCCCATTTTTATCTCTCCACCTGATCCCCTTCCTACCTTGCCACAGGAGTTTTCCTCGTATTCTCTGTTCACCACCAAACGATGGACACCTACCAAACCCGAAATCGCCAGTGATACTATGCAATTTCAGATGGTTCTTTGTTCCTCACATGGCTTGTCATTTATGTGAAAAGAAGGATGTCTGTGATGGCAATGACATGGGACGCATGTTACAGGAAAAATGGCAGATGCAGACGATATCTAGAGCAAATGTTGCTGGAATTCAGAGACAAAGGTATTTCGGAGAGGGATGTTGGGTGGTAGTTGTTGAACCTGAACAAGACTGGACAAAAGGGACAGAGCTTGGACCAGCGGAGAGGTCTGGGTACAGGGGACATTCCACGCAGAGGGAAAGTGAAGAGCTCAGGAACAGATAGTCACAAAGCAAGACTTGAGCAACTAATGTCGCAGTGTGTTGTGGCTCATATGGCAAGTGGTCAAATAAGGGAGCCCAAATTAATATGATCTCCTTGGATTCAGTGGGACAGACATCTGCACTGGAAAACCAGGGGTGTTCCTGCTGTCTGAGGCTCACAGCGTCTTGACCGTAACCCCTTTAAGAAATCATAAGCTGACAGGTTGCTCTGGACTTTAGGGATGCACCATAATTAAGATACATTGTGATAAGATTTTCTTCTTTAGAGTGGAGACAACACATACACTCAGTATTCTTCCTGAGGTTCAGGGAAACTAGTACCAATATTGTAATATGGATTCTCCCACTTGTTAATGGGAAGTTAGAAAACCATGAATCTCAGTGGGCTGGGAAACTGAAGGATGTGAGGAAGCTTTTTATTTCCTCTTCAGACTGTGGGAATGTAGTGTTACTTGCTGCTGGATCCTCTCCAGTAGGGAGGATCATTCTCCCTGTCAGCATCCTCAATGATAATGTTGACTCCTGTGAGTATGGGCCTTACACCTTAACCCACGACCATCTTATATGGTTGCTTGGCTTGTACTATGATTTTCCGTACTACAGTGTATGATAGGGTAAGGATTATAGGATATTTTAAAAAAGGAGAGAAGATTTTTGCTGAATTTTCTTCGAGAGGAAAGGCCACTTGTTATCTGAGAAAAGTCTGAATTTAGGTTTAAACACTGGACTGACCTTGGCACGCTAATCTGTGAACCCTTTTGTCCATCTAGATGTGGCTGTATTGTGCAGAGTTCATGCACTTTATCACTGTTTCGAGTTTCTAAAAGCATAATTATTACCTATGAGGTGTTATCTGAGAATAGCTGTCGTAATTCTTTTTGGTTGATTCGTGTAAACAAAAATGTTTAAATAATTTATAATTTAAATGTTTGTATATTTACAAAAATCAATAAAAATTGGTGTTGTTGTTAATAGTAATTGTTATTAACCAGAGCTCTTTTTCACCCATTCCGTGGACATCCATGGGCACAATGAATTTGGTGAAGCAGAAGAGCCTGTGATTAAGAGTGTGAGTGCCAGGGTCACATGCCGGGGAATCCTGGCTTCTCAAGCCATGAGTCTCATGGCCCTAGGCCTAAACCTCTCTTTGCTTTCTGTCTCAGTTACTCTTGCTGCATAAGAAATTACCCCCAAACGTTGTGGCTTTAAACAACTGCTTTCTTCTGTTCATGGGTTCTGAGAGTCAGGAATTCAGATATGGGCACCACAGGGATGGCTGTTTCTGTTTCATGATAGCTGTGGTCTCAGAGGGGAAGACTTGGAGCCTGAGGATGACTTGGATGGCTGAAGACTCTCAAAATCCTATGAAAGCTGGAACTGCCAGGGCCGGGCTGGGCTGGACTGACCAGAACTGCTCACCAGAGCACCTCCCTGTGGCCTCTCCCTGTGCCTGGACCTTGTCCCACAGTGGCAGCTTCAAGGTGGTCATACTCCTCAGATAGCTGCCCAGGCTTTGTGTAGGAATGCGCCACAAGACAAGCTAGAAGCTGCATTGCTTTTCATGACCCATCCTTGGGGATATAACCCTGACTTCTGCCTTCTTCTATTGGTTGAAACAGGACCAGGTCCTTCCAGACCCAAGAGCAGGGACCTAGATCCCTTCTCTTGCAGCTGTGTTGACAACTTGTAGAGTTTCTTTAAACGAGGATAATAATGGTACCTTCCTCATATGTTTGTTTTTCAGGTTTATAATGAGACATTGTTCATTGGCTGCTAAGAATAGGGCATGGTCCACAAGACAGCATTCAAGCAAGGACAGCTCTTATTATTCTAGGCATCAGGCTAATGCTGAAGCCTCAGAGATGAAGGGGACTTTCGGCGTGGCCTCTCTGAGAGCTTCAAGTCAGGTGCACTGAATTTGTTGGGGTCCTTTGTAGGCAACCTCACCCTTCCCCAGAAATCTAGGAGCAAAGTATTATCTAATCCCATTGCTCAGCTCATTTCGTCCTCAAATGGTCCTGTGAGGTGAGCAGGGATCAACTTTGTTCTTATACTTATTTAACCAAGGAGAAAACTGAGGCCCAGAGAGGTTAAATGATTCACCTGAGGTCAGAGAGAAATAGTGGCAGAAGGCAGGACTGGAGGACAGTTCACAGGCCTGGGTCTTTGGTTTCTGTAAGTCACCTATGGGAGCTGGGAACTGGTCCTTTGCATATTCCTTTTCTGAAGGGGAGCGGTGGGGACTTAACAGCCACCACAAGGAAGGAGCAGGACAGGCGCTGTAGGCACGGGAGCCCAAAGCCTTCATCTTGCACATTGGTCTCTAATGAAGCTGTTGTCACGTTTCTATCCTCTCCGCCCTGCAGGAAAACCCTGCGACACTGGGGCACCTTGTTAAAAGAGATGCTGTAGCAGGAGGCGCAGTGCAGGGAGCTCTCCGCACCCCCGTGACTGCTCTGTGGTTATTCCCTCCAGCGGGTCCCTCCTCCACTGTCCTCCCCACAGCTCTCCCACTTGCACTTTCACTAAAAATAAATCTCCCACTAGCTCCACCACGGTCTTCTGAACGGGCACAGCGATAAATTGAATTTCCAGCTTACATTAGAGCTTGGCAAGTGGAGAAGGAATTTTACAAGGGCTGTTCATCTGTGCCTCTCAAACTAGCGATTGTTCCCAGCAACAGAGAAGAGAGGCTCCTGCTCCCCTGATTCCTTGTATTTTCTTCCTGGTGGAGTCAGATTTGCATTCTCTTCTAATCCAGTCAGACTGCCAGGGCCAGGCCCCCAGGGCATGGATTCTGAGTTCTGTAGGGTCTGTGCCTGGGAGAGCTGCTGGTATAAAACTCGCAGGGGGCCTGGGAGGCTGGCTTTTAATCCCCAGCTGGGCCTTGGTATTTTTTTCTCCTTAAGGGCAGCAGGGTTATCGGAGCTGAGAGAAGGGTGACAGATAAGTTCCGTAATTCATTTCACCCCACTTTGCACAAACTATGAATGTCTTTGTCACTTATTTTTGCTCCTGAGAGCAAACTGATTATTTTGACAATCATCACCTACCACCTGGAATTTAGCATCCCAGATGATCTTGGATGAGGCTCCAGAACAGAACTGCTACCAGTAACAATGGCAGGAGATGTTATGCATGTATATTTAAGAGCTTCACTGGAAGATCTATCAAGTGTGTTACCAGATAAAAATCCAGTTGATTCTTATGCATATGAACTTAGAAAATCACTGGTGAGGACCTACAGAATGAAAATACCCATTTTACAGATGATAATAGAACTAGTAGGCAGTTGATCTGAGGTTTGGAAGATGGATAGGGGTATTGGTCAGAATAAGCTACTATGATAACCCCACGATCTTGGTGGCTTAACATAGTGAAGTGTTAATTCTTGATTAAGTTGATTCATCACAGGTCAGCAGAGAGATTTTACTATTGCATTCATCAGGCAAGCAAGCTCCTTCCATCTCCTTCTGTGGTCTTGGGACTCCTCTACTGAATTTCATTCGAGTATAAGAAAAGAGAGTGTAGAGAGACATGTATATCCCAAAACACCTCACATACGACTTCTGATCATGTACCTGTCTTCTGTCTTACTTCTGCTCATGTTTCATTGGTGAGACTGAGTCATGCACCATAGCCCCTACGTGGGCGTCTAGGACATGGAGGCCAGCAGTGTGCTAAGAAAGTAGAGGAGAACACGGATATTATTGAGCACTAAGCTTGTCTCTTAGAGAAAGTACTGGGTAGTCATTTTAGGAGAAGAGAATAACGAGTACAAAAGAATCAGCAGGAGCTTTCAGAGGTCAAACGAAGAAGAATCATTAGTTAACTGAAAAATAGAGAGTATGGGAAGGCAAGTTATAGGGTATGTGGAGAAGTATCTTGCATAGCTTTCAATGATATTCTCAGTGTTGATGGATGATTGTTGGACACTATTGACCTATTAAAGTCTTCTCAAAACTTGAATTATTCAGTGACAGTTTCCTGATTATAAAATAGTGAGTGTAGAGTAGAAATTTTAGACAATGTGGAAACTACAAAGACCAAATTTCAAATCCCCTGTACCTTTAGGAAAAACTGTCAATATTTTAATAAGTGAGAACAAGGCCTGTGGACTCAAACCATTTGGGTTTTTGTTATTTCTTCATCACTTACCAGCTGGGTAATCCTGGGCAAGTTACTTTGACTCCATGTGCACATTTATTCATCTGACAATTATTGTGAGGATGAAATGAGAAAACACACATAAAGGAATCCGAACAGTGCTTCTGCATGATAAGAGCTCAATAAATGTTAAATATTATTATACTGTGAGCACTTTTTCTATGTTATTACACATTTTTTTCAACTAGGCAAGATTCCCATAGATGTGCTTATTATAATGTATTTAACCAACATCTTCTTATTAGGGATTTAGTTTGTTTCTTTTCATACTGTGAGTGTGTATATGTGTGTGTATATATGAGTTTCAAAGTTGCTTGTATCCTTCAACAGCATATTTTTAAGCCCCTTAACATACAATACTTAAATTGCCCTCCGGAATTGTTGTGCCATTAATACTTTCACTAGCGCAGTATGAGAAATTCAGTTTTCCGTCCTCTCTCCAACCTGTATTAATATTCAAATACTTTGAAGGTGAAGATGGTATCTTATTTCATAGAATTTTTGGATTCTGATAAACCAAAATATGTGATGATATTAACCATGCCTATTTGTTAACATGTTAGTTAGACTTTTCAACTGTATGTGCGTTTGAAAAGAGGACTCCCTAGACTAAGTGGGGTTTATGAATCTAAAGTAAAGTAAAGTAAAAGTTTTAGCTGGACATTTGGGGATATATTTTGGGCCCTTCAATCATGTTAGATGGAAACCATCTGAAATTCATTTCTTCAATCCAATTCCTTATTTCATGTGCCAGACTCTATCTAGAACACTAGCTTTAGAGAATTACATGCTTAGAGCTGGACAGAGCTTTACAAGAAATTGTGGGCCAGATAAGTCTTCCCATTACAAATCACGCCAGCTCTAGTAGTTTCCGGAGGAGCAAACGATTTAAGGTGAGCAGCTGTTTGAGACGTCTCTAGGTACTACTTCCCACTAATCTATGGCCATCACACTACTTTTCAGGACTATTTGAAAACAGAATGACAAAGATGCTGTTGCCTTCAATTTCAAACTACCTGTAGGGGTTCATATCCTCTTCCAGGATTTGAGGAGACACTGATGGTAGGAATGTTGGTTTATGAGTGTTACAACTACCTCTTATCAAAGCACCGAGTGGTTTTGTTTACTTCCTGAGTATGATTCAATAATGCAATTCAGGCAAGTTGCAAATTCCTTGTGGCAATTCCTATGAGGACTTCCAAAACCAAAAACCAGGTGTTACCCATAAATGCCTGTAAATTACTCAAACATTAAATTCCCCCCATCAGAGAAAAAAGAGGGATCCAGTAACAGAGGATTTTACCCATGTTATCTTCAAATAATAAAACAGGACCACACACTTTCCTAAAACCAATATAATGAGAGTATGTCTCTGTGAAACCTAAATACTCATTTAGAAAGAGAATCATTCAATCTGTTTGCAGAATTGTTTGGAGTACTTTTTACTGAATTGACTTAAAAAAAAAAAAAAGACCCTGCATTTTCTGAAACAATGGCTGTTTGGCATTAGAGGATTATAACATATGCCAAAGATCAGCAAACTTTGTCGAAAGATAATATATAAAAAGTACTGTGCCCAGTGCCATAACTTTTAGCTAGTATTATTATTTCTCATTAATTGTACTGTGTTTTACTCCAGACATAAGGCATACTTTGGATGAAGTTGAAAAAGAAAATAACAAAAGAAGAGTTAGTGAAGTGTAGAAGTGGGAGACTGGCAATCATGGGGAGGAGGGAGAGGAGGAGCAAAGCAAAGGAAGGAAGGAAGAAGGGATGAAGGAAGGAAAGAAGAATGAAAGGAAGGGAAGAGAAAAAATATACCATTCCCTCTAGATCCCGACTTTTGAATAAGGAATGGAATGACTTTGTATATCCCCCCTTCCCCTCCTAAACCCTCTGCAGCACATACACATGCAACCCTCCCCCACATTGAAAAGACATACGAGCCTTCAGTAATAATGAGTGGACAGAGCAGTGGAAGGAGTTATCTACCTTCACTGCAGGAGTTCTCAGGAAGAGTCATTTGTCTTTTCTCAAATGGTCATAAATAACACCATGCTCCAGGTGTTTAAAGACCCTGAAACAATTACCTTCTATTCTCTCCCAACCCCAAATCATAGAGAATTATCAACTTGGAATGACTTTCTGCTTGGCGTGTCCATTTTTATCTACTCCCATTTTTAATTAATGATGGGTGTTACAAGAATGGTTCTTACGGCTCTATGGGCAGAAAAATAAAATATGGCACTTTCTTTCTTAAAGAAAAGAGGAATTAATGGAGAGGTATTAATTAAGTGGGACCAGTTAAGTTAGCACATCGTGTTCAAGATTTTGCAAGCTCTATTAAGGAAAAAAAATTAAGGAGATTTCAAAATAACTGAGTTCCTTATGTTTTCTGAAGGCAATCACCTCGACTGCACTGTGTTAATTTTCCCAGTAGATTACTTATAAATAATGCCCACTCATGGCAAGAAAACAGAAACAAAAATATCTCAGTAAATGGCCTAATCAATTAAATTGCCTGAATCAGAATGCTGGGAGTTACACCTGATAGATCTTTCTTTCATAGGCTCTCTCATGAAGTCCAGTCCATTTTTCTGCTAGAGTAGCTCTCCTATCTGTCCATTACACCAGACCCTCTGCAAACTACCACCATCCCTCACCTATTGCACTGTTACAACCTTCTTGGTGCCTGTACCCTCCCATCTGTTTTGAAGCCAGAATGATCCTTTGAATGTATTAAAAGGAAGCTTATATTTAAGGTGATACTTAAAGTTACTTAAATTTGAAGCAACTTTCCAGTGCTTTTAGAATAAAGACCTACATCTTTAAGATGACTATGGACTACCAAATGTAAAATAGATAGCTAGTGGGAAGCAGCTGCATAGTATGGGGAGATCAGCTCGGTGCTTTGTGTCCACCTAGAGGGGTGGGATAGGGAGGGTGGGAGGGAGACACAAGAGGGAGGGGATATGGGGATATATGCATATGTAGAGCTGATTCACTTTGTTATGCAGCAGAAACCAACACACCGTTGTAAAGCAATTATACTCCAATAAACATGTTAAAAAAAAAACTTAGGTTAAAACAAAAAAACTAATAGAAAAAAAAAGATGACTATGAAGTCCTGCCTTCTCAAATCTCTGTCTCTCCCTCCAGCCCATTCTATACCACTCTACACCTTAAAGTTTCACTTCTCAGAGAGTTTATTTCTTTCTACATACTGTTCATTTCTTTTATGGTACATATCTCATGAGGTCATTGTGTATGTATTTATTTGTTTATTTATCAGTTGCCTTCTTTTCCAATTTTGGAAAATGGTGAATAGTGCTGCTATACCCGTGTATAGGTTTTTTTAGTGAGTGCGAGTTTTCTTTTTTCTAAGGTAAATACCCAGGGGTGTGATTGCTGGATCATATGATGAATATATGATCCATTTTCTAAGAAACTGACAAACTATTTTCCTGAGTGGTTGTACATTTTTGTATTCCCACCAGGGATGTGTGAGAGAGCTAGTTGCTGGCCATCTTCTTCAGCACTTGGTTCTGTATAATTTATTTTAACCATTCTACTAGGCGTGCTACAATGGATACTATTTGATTTTTACAGGAAACTAGAGTGTTAAGAAACATGCCCAAGGTCATACAACTGATTCACACAAAAAAGTCTAGATTGGAACTCAGGCCCACTCACTCTCTATTGTTGAATGATTCATTATATGCTAGCTCAGCTTTGAAGGGCAAATGGGACTAATTTACATAATTTAGTTAATTTACTGCATGAATCAAATTCTATTTAAACTTTAACACTGAAGTGTAGTTATTGATGACTGTAGCCCTCCTGTTATAAATATGGGTCTGTATATTAGCATTGACTCAAACTGGGTTCTTGAAATTAAATGCAGGCTATATTACTTTCAAACATTGATGTAAAATTCAAATACATAGTCCTTTTTTTTTTTTTTAAGATTATGGGGAAATGTTCACTGGGAGTCAGAAAACTGGGTTCAAGTTTTTCAACTAACCGAATGATATTAGTTTCTGAAGTTTCTGAGCATTAGTTTCTTTACCCATAAATTGAAGAAATAATGGCTAGTGATCTTGGAGCTCCTTTTGTTTTTTTCATATTCAAAAATCTTTAGTATTTATATAGATGGTTTATTTTTAAATTGAAGTATAGTTGATTTACCATGATGTGTTAGTTTTAGGTGTACAGCAAATCAGATATATGTATACATATACCCACTCAGTTATACATATATACAGTTTTATATATACGTGTATATATATATATATTTATATTTATATACACTTTTTGCAGATTCTTTTCCATTACAGGTTATTACAAGATATTGAATATAGTTCCCTGTGGTATACAGTAGGACCTTGTCATTTGTCTATTTTATGTTTAGTAGTGTATAACTGTTAATCCCAAACTGCTAATTTATCTCTCCCCACCATTTCCCCTTTGGTGACCTTAAGTTTGTTTTCTATCTGTGTTGGAGCTCCTTTTTTTTTTTTATTGGTTCCTATATGCTTCAGTTTTGTTTACAGACACTTGTGACTAATGAAAGCCAAAAAAAAAGTTCAAAAACTTTTTTTGAATTGATAATAAAATGAAGAAAGTGATTTAATTAATTATATTCAAAAAAATTTCCCTTCTTCTTCTATTGCCTCAAGTTCTTTTCTGCCTGGACTACATGTATTAACTATTTGATTGCATAACACGTACCTAGAGAATTTTCTTCATGTGAACAATTTATAAACAGTATTTGCATAGTAGTTAATTCTTGCCATTTGAAATTTCCATTGCCAACATTGTTATTCCTTAAAAATTATTTTTTCCTCGGTCAGCAGGACTTGACTGCAGGGTCTTTTTGCGAGGATGGTGATTCTGTTAATATGAGTTCATCCTCAGTTAGTACTCTTCTTGCACTCGCCTTTCATTTACTTATCTTTTCATTTAAAATTTATTGTCCTATTGTTGCAGAGTCAATATTAAATAACAAATATTAGTGTCGAGTGGATTCCTTCTCAAGGTTTCAAACGTTTGTCCAAGTCTTCCTTGAATAAAAATACCTCATACATTTAATTTATTATTTATTTCATATCTGAATCTAATGGGATTTTTTGGTCACAATTTTCCCCCTTTTGGAAAGTCACTAGGGAGTTATATAGGCT
>NW_020175393.1:15412022-15485774 GCF_003031525.2 Neophocaena asiaeorientalis asiaeorientalis
CAACATTTATGTTTTTAGTTTTATTTCTTTTTGAAAGTTGTTATTGGGTGGGGGTTTACCAGAAGGTTCTTTATGCTGGAGTCCAAGAGCAGGTCCCTTTGAGGTGGTGTTGGAGCACTTGAGTTTAAGTGAGGAATTGCTTCAACCTGACAAAGGAAGGCAGTGCCAAGAAGACTCACACATACTTTATTTGAAAATTCTTTTTTTATCATTTGTCTTGAAAGAAGTCAAAAAACAAAGAAACAAAGAAAACAACCCAAACAAGAAACTACAAAGTTTTTATTTTCCCAAGGGTTGTTTTCTACAGAGAAACGCTTCATGAAGCTGTAAGCACTTTGGTGGCGTGATTCAGAAAAGATCTGTAGCCTCGGCTGGGTCTTCACCACAAATCCCAGTACTCTTCCCAGAGATGTCAGTCGTTCATATCTGACTATGTGTGTGAGTTATTAAAACTGTCGCGGGCCTGAAAGCTGGTGTTCACGGACCCAGTCCTGGAAGCTGGGTCAGGTACTCTTCACTGATGCTAAGGCTCCTCTCTGCCTTCCGAGGCACGAGATCCCACGTGGATTTGACCATGACTGACTTAAGGCCACTTGCAGACGAGTAATAGACTTGGGGAAGAGCAAATCTTAAAAAAGGAGATAATAGCAACCTAACAGTTATCCAGACACAAAATGATAAAGTCAAAATCTAACAGTAAGCCTATGGTTTCGTTTTGATCCCAATAATAACAGCTACAGTTGAAAACTATGCCTGCTCAAGACTTCATCGATGATGTTCTGGTAACCAACTGTTCTCCCAAAGTCTGTGTCCTTGTCACACGTTCAGGAGCCAAGCAAATAACCAAGCGATGGTTAGTAGTCAGATGTTTTAGCAGAGGCTATAAGGGGCTTAATAAATGCTAGTTTTGTTTTATGCATTTATTTATTTTTTAAATTTTTATTGGAGTCTAGTTGATTTTCAATGTCATGTTGGTTTCAGGTGTACAGCATAGTGATTCAGTTATACATACACATATACTCATTTTTTTTCAGATTATTTTCCCGTATAGATTATTACAGAATATTGAGTAGAGTTCCCTGTGCTATACAGAAGGTCCTTGTTGTTTATCTATTTTATATATAGTATTGTGTGTATATGCTTGTTAATCCCAAACTCCTAATTTATCCCTCCCCACAACGTTTCCCCTTTGGTAACCAAATTTAAGTTCTTGAAGAGCAAACTTTAACAGCACTTAATAGGTTACTAATACTTTGCCTTGAACTGTATGTAAAAATTAAAACCTATGGAATTGAACTGTCAGCAAGCATTATTAAAGAATTCCATTTTTAAAAATCAATTAACTTATCAGGAGAACCATAGATCATACTCAATAATCTTAACCATAACCGTATTAGCACTGAATTTGTGTATTAGCATGGTTTGCATAACAAGATATGTTTAATGTGTCTCTGTTTTATTTAAATACAATATGTGCATATTTCAAGACTATAGACCAAACTATAGCAATACGTCTATGGTAGAAAAGAGCAACGGACACACTAATTAACGTTCATCTTATTTGCACTATTATTGCCAAAGCTAGTCATTGTTTAATTCAGGTAGCTGTTCTCTCCAAAAATGCCAATCCGGTTGGGAAAAAAACCAAAGTTTTTAAGAAATACCCTGCAGTATAGAATATCCAAGGATGGGTTTCAAACATACTAGAGACCTTTGTGAAGAAGACATATAGCTAGGTAAATTAGTATCTTTGAAAAAAAAGTTTAGAAAAAGAGCACAGGAACTTTAGGAAACAAAAAAGAGGAGAGTTTGGCGAATAAGGGAAGTGTGGGGTCAGAGGAAAGAAAAAAGAGTGAATTTCTCCATCAGATGCTTCTGAGAAGTTAACAGCGAAGAGAAAAGACCCTTCTGCAATTAGATGGAGAGGAGTAGGAATTCAGGGCAAAGGGTGCATAGGGAGGGTGAAATCCAGATTGCTGCAGGTTAAGGACAGGAGAGATGGTCAGATGGCAGACAGCAGCATTCGTTAGAAAAGCTCGGCAGTGTGGATGAGATGAGAAAAAGAATAACATATTTTATTAAGCCTTTATTGATGCTGTCCCCCCACATTGAGCTTGACTTTCTCCAAATCCTTTTACAGTTAATGAAGCAATGGCTTTATTATTTCAGAAAAATATTTCCAAGCTTGCCCGATCATAAAATTCACTGGGCACTTATTAAAAATATAAATTTCCAGGCTACACCTCGATGTAGTGAGTTGGAATCTCCAGTGACTGGACCTGGAAATGTATGTTTTTATAAAAGAAACCCAGGTAATTCGCATGATTGGGTAACTTTGAGAAATACAGTATCAACACATTAAGTCATATCATAAGGTAGCCTTTTCTGCCAATTAATTAATATTTTAGGCTTTGCTTATCCAAGAATTATATATCCTTCTGCCTATAGTTTGTGCCTTATATTCTTTTGTATTCCATAGGACAATGATAGGGTCATGTTAAAACCAAAGTATGTAATAAAAGCATGTCGATTAGTGGCATTTCATCTTGTAGAAGCTTATATTATTCATCAGACCAGTCTGTCCATAATGAAGGTTTTTGAGCCTATCTCTATCACTGGTTGCTTATACATTCAGTGTCATAAGAACCATGTTGCTTCCTGATGGCTTTACATACTCTATGTGAAAATCTTCATTTGAATTATGCGGAAGGATTCTCAGAATGAACTAGAAGAGCAGCCCTCTCAAAATCAGGTGTTGAAACTATTTTGCTAATGAGTCAATCCCCTAATCTGCTTATGGGAGAAAAATAAGCCAAGTTTGGAAAGATGTTTTCTCCATGTCATTCAGATGCACTGACTCTATTGACCAAATACCTTAGACAATTATTCAATCATGCACAGCCCTCCTTCCCGGGTATCGGCTTGTTTATTCAGGTAGAGGAGGGTATTATTATTCTCAGCACATCTTACCCTGGAGACAATATACAATACTCCATGATCTCTTTAGTTTTCATTCACTCCGAATATACTTGCTGAGCAACTATTATGTTCCAGGCATATTTCTAGGCACTAGGGATACAGCAAGAATATACAAAGGGCTTGTGCTCGTGGAGCACGCCTGCTAGTGGGAGAGATAGATAGTAGATAAATAACCAAATTTGTAGACAGATGTCAGTGCACTGAAGGAACAAAAAGCAGGGGGTGAAGCAGAATGAACAAGAAGGGCTTTTTGAGACGAGGCAGTCAGGGAAGACCGCTGCCTGCAGATCCCAGGATGAGTAGAGTCTGGCAGCCCTGAGGAACCCTGGGGAAGAGCAACCTGGCAGAATGGATGAAAGTACAGGTATCTCAGGCTGGAGGGCTGGACCTGGAGATGAGCATTGTAGAGGCAGGAGGGGTTGATGCCAGAAAGGTGAAGGGGTGAGAAGGCAAACTTAAGAAGTTTAGTCAATTACTGTATTCCAAGTACTGTTTGAAGAATTTTATAGATACTAACATATTTAATACTTGCAATGATTCTTTGAGTAAGTGCTGCTGTTCTCCCTATTTTAATGATGAGGGGACAGAGAGAAGTTCATTTACTTGCTACAGGTGGGATCTGAACCCACTGCTGCAACTCGACTATTCTAATGGCCTTTAAACAAATTTTGTTTTATTCATACTCCCTTCCCCATCCTACTCTTGCTTATAGAAAGGAATTGGGTATAATATATGTAAAGGAATAAGACATCTAGATATTGTTTACAAAATCTCATCCTCCTTATCAGGATTAAGAAGGATTAAGAAGATGAAAGAAACTGGACTTCTGTGGTGCGTCTCAAGGTCAAGTTTCAGGCTGTGGAAAAGTTATTTTCTTTCATTTTCCTTGTGCCTTGCCCCACTTATTTTCTATTTGATTACTGATCTGGGGTCCATGACCTAGGTACTCTACAGATAGAATTTATGTATCGATTTAGCCTTAAAGATACATAACTTCAGCACATTATTTCTGAGAGGACGTTATTATGGTCAGCTGGGCATGTGTCCTTCACCTACAGCCATTCCTTTGATCCCTTTTGGGGATGATCCATGCTTTTTGTCAATCGAGTCCTGTAAGTGCAAATGAAAACATTTAGAGAAGCATCTACAGATGCAGCTGCCAGGAACCTCTTATCCCATAAGCTTCCCACAGTTTACATTTTCAGAGAGAAAACAGAATTTACTCTGTGTGTATTTCTTATTGATTCAAATGTTACTTAGAAAAAAATCTCAAGTGTTTCATGCTCTTTCTTTAAAAATAACTAGAATCCATTCCCTAGAATAAAAATGTGGGAATATTATTAAGGACAGGGCGTTTCAGAGCGTGAGCTGGAGAAGGGTGGAGATGGTAACAAAGATGACACATTCTTCTACAACACATCGTGCCAAGGAGGTAGAGGAAAGAATGTGAAAATGAAGTGTAAAAACAGCAGAGAATAGAGAATAGAACAAGAGAGGAACATTACTTTGTTCCTTAGTACTGTCAGGTGGGAAAAGAAGTGGAATGGGACTTGGGAGATTTGGCTTCAAATCCTGTTATGTTTCCTGACCAACGGTTTGACCTTAGACAAATTACTTAGTTGTATGGCTCACTATAGCTGTGACCACAGGCAAGTTCCTTTATCCCTGTCTGCCTTAGTTTTCCCGTCTGTCAGAAGGTAGTAATAATAGTATAGACCTCCAAGGATTGTTGTAAGGATTAAGTAGTTAATATAAGTCAAGGCTTAGCATAGAGTATGACAAATAGTAAACAATAAATGGCCATTATTATTACTATTACTAATGTCTCAAAGCCTCATTTTCTCATATAGAGGGATGGACTCTAATTTTATAAATATGTGGTTCTTGCACAGTTTCTTCAAATCTAGAGAACTCCTTCATCTGAAGAACCCACTCTTCTCTTCCCTGCTCCCAGCAACTGGTTAAGTATATGAGTTCTTATATAATTGCTTATAGGATAAAGCTCAAACTCCTTAGCCATCCATTCAGGAGCGTTGGGAATCCAGAGCTGTCTAGACATTCTTACTTCTAACCTAGACAGCCTTACTTCCAATCACATCTGTTCATCAGGAAGAGCTACCTGCTCTTTCTTACATGTACTGTGGGATATCCTAATACTTTGGCTTTACTTCTACCGTCCTTCCTGCTTCTCCTCAACTCAGCATCTCAAAATCTGTTCTATCCATCATTCAAGGCTCAACCCGAATACCAACTCTTTGGGGAAAATAGTTTTTACTTTCCCACATGGAAGTAATCTCTTCCATTTTTAAACATTCCCAGTACTTATCTGTGTCTCTTTTATATGAATAGTTGTTTTCTGCCTAGCACGACAGTCAAGCAGGTGTTATGACTGTATGCGACACATTAAAAATGACCACAAATCCCTTGAAACTTTTCCCACTGAGAGGTGGGGTTTGTGTTCTGTCCCTTTGAAACCAGGTGGGCTCAGGGACTGCTTGACCCACAGAATATGTTGAAAGTGAGCCAGAATCTTGCACCTGTTTTTATATTTGGACCTTAAGAGACTGGTAGATTCTTATCTCTTGAGTACTTGCTCTGGGGAAAGCCAACCACAGTGTAAGAGTTTTATTCTGTGGCCACCATGCTGGGGAGGACATACAGGCACACCTGCTGACAGCCCTGACTGTGCGCTGCCTTTGGCATCTTTTCCAAGTCTGCAGATACGTGGACACTCCAGCCCATCCACCAGCTGAATACCATGGAGGGAAGTCTGTTGGCACCAGGCACAACAAACAATTGCCAGGCTGAGACTTACCTGATTCCCTACCAACAAAATTGTGAGCTATAAGAAAATGATTTGTTTTAAGCCACCATACTTTGGAGTGTTTCGTTATGTAGCCATGAAGAATCATAACACATTTCTCCTGGGCTCTGAGATCTTTAATGTCAGAAACTCTGTTATACTCAGTTTGTATCTCTACAACCACCACTTAGCCCGTGCGCTTGTACGGGGTGGGATTCTTTGCCAGAAGCATCCCCAGATTCTCAAATGTGTGTTTCTAAGTCAGGGGTTTTCAACCTTGGCTGCACACTAGAAACAGAGAGATTTTAAAATCCTGGAGTAGGAGCCAGGCATCTGTGACATATAGATAGAGCCCTTCCTTTATAAAATGGAAAAAAGAATGGAGTAAAGTGGAAAAGTGTACTTCTTTATGTTTGAGAGATGAGTAAATAGATGGACTAAGTATTTCAATTTGATATCATGGAGGTATGGAGTGTTTCTTCTGAATGAATAATTGGTGAAGAAGCTCATTTTCCCCTGAGCTGTGGCTTCCCTCATTACAGTGGGAGATGGGAATTGCATTTAAATCTAATAAATTTAAAGCCATCATTGGCACTATTTATGGACTAATTGTTATGCATGTGACCCTATTCTGAGTGGAGATGGAGGCTAGAGAAAATGTCTGAGACACTGACCCTGTCCTCAAAGTGCTTATCATGGAGTCTTACAAATTATGTTGAGAAAATATAACTGTTGATAACATACATGATTCAATAAAAGTTATACTAGTTAGAATTTTTTTTTTTTTTGCTAAATTGTGTGATGCAAAGTATTGAAGGAATTCAGAGGAAGGGAGATAAATGAAAGATAAAATTGACAAAGGAGTAAATAAGAGGCATAATTTGGCCAAGGAAGGGGAAAACCAGGCAGTGAGAAAAACATATGTGAAACCACAGAAACAAAATAAGTGTGGGATGTTTCCTTGTCTGAGGGCAGCAGAGACCAGTCTGGAGTGTGGGCATGCTGGGGAGAGGGGAGAAATGAGGTTGAGCAAGTTTAATGGCAGAAAATGATGAAAGATCTCTTAAAATCCTTCAAGTCATTTCTAAAAATACAGTTCTATGATTTGGAGTAGCACGTACACCACTCAATCCCTGGTTATTTAAGCAAAGGTAACACTTAGCACCAGCAAACTAGTCATATCCTAACATGTTTTTTTTTTAACTTCCTCTGTTCAATCATTAACCTGACCTTTTGCCCCAAGGAGGTGACTCTTTCACGGGCACCACCTCTGCCTGAGCAGGGAACACATGCAGAAAGCAATTGTCCCATTTGGGCAGTTGGTCATCAGTCATCAGTTTGCCTCTAGCAGAATATCTAAATATAGTGCAAGGAAACAGCTTTCCCAAGCCTTCCAGATCTTGAACACCAGGACCATAGGAATCCAGGACAGAGGAGGGGAAAAGGATTCTATCCCTATGGAATCTCCCAGATGCTAAGGGAAAGATTGGGAAGTCTGTTCATATTTGAATGCATGTGCCTCAAACCCCAATTTTCTTTGACTAAAGAGCAATTGGGTTTTATACATCAGTTGTCCAACTGCTGCTAATACTTCCAGTATATGTCAATATCATACCTGTAAGTAGACTTATGTATACTTGGTGTGTTTACATGTGCTAAAGTCCCTGTGTTTGCTAAAGACACAGCAATGAACAAACAGACAGGAGTTCTGCCCCCATGGAGCTCATATTCTATCAGAGGAATAAGACATTTAGCAACAAACTAGTTACTTCTAAATCTGATAAGTTTTTAAAGAAATACAGAGTATGAATACCGAGGTCTACCAAAATGAAGAGAATGCTCTGGTCACAACCCAAGAATCCTAGTCCATATTAGAGTTTATAAATATAAATAAACCAGTGTTCTGATTTGATGTCTCAACCTCATAAGCGTGTTTGTGAAAGAGGGAACCGCCCACCATGCAGATGACATTGGAGGTAACGGGGGGCTTGGGAAGTGACCCCACCTCTCCCGTGGACCAACCTTTTCATTGCCACAGATTCATGAGCCCTTTCCCTAAATGGCTACACTTATTAAGGAGAAAACAGAGATAATGTGCTTTCGAAAAACTGCCTCCAACAAGGGTTAAAACAGAAGTGTTTCTGGTCTAATCAGTTAATTTTAAAATTTAATTAATCAAAATCTACTTTTCTTCCAATATTTTGGTTGACTTTGGCTGAATCACTTCAAGGTATCCGTCCTCTGGAGAATGTCGGTGGTGACTGAATAATTCCAAGATTAAGAAAAGATGAACTTTTTTTCTTTCTATTAAAATTTAATAATCTTTTTGTAAAGCCATAGTGATCATGTAAAGAAGCTGGAGGGTTCTTTGCCTATGAAATTAATACTCTGCTGACATCCGGGTATTTGCAGAAATGACCAGGAAGGATTCATCTTTCAGGCTCCAGTTTTGCACGTTGCCTGTGAACATCATCGCTGAAGACATTGAAGGGTTGCCTCTTCATCTAGAGCAGAGTGCTCTCTCTTTCCAGAGATAGTACAGCCATTTGAGGAAGGGTTTCACTGGTCGCTAAAGTGTAATTTTAGCTAATTTAACCTAAAGGTTAGTGGAAAGAGTTAGGATTATAAAACACATAGGTTTTTAAATGTTTAGAGACAATTTATAGATAGAGAACAATGCAAATCCTCAAAGTAAATATTAAACTTGGCTGCTGCCCTGAAACATACCTCTTTGACGTGGATCACATTAACCGTAATTTGGACCCAAAATTAACTTTCGAATTGGTCTGCATGACCTTTGACCTCCCTCCTCTTCAGGCCATGCCCTCATCCACACCAGACTTGGCTTCCTTATGCACGAACGAGGGGAACATGTCCTTTCCCACTACTATGTTAGTTTCCTGTGGCTGCAGTAACAAATTGCCACACATTTAGTGGATTAAAAGAAAAGACCTTTATTCTCTTACAGCTCTAAAGGCCAGAAATCAGAAATCAAGGTGTCAACAGACCCTCACTTCTTCTAGAGGTCCAGGAGAGGTCCTGTTCTTTGCGTCTTCCAGCTCATGGTAGCTGCTGGCTTTCGCTGGCTTGAGGCTGCATCCCGCCAATGCCTGCCCCCATCTTCACCCTGTCTTTTCCTCTTCCCCGTCTCCTCCTCAATGTATGTTTCTCCTCCACGCCTCTTAATAAGAATGCTTGTGATGCCATGTAGGGATAGTCCAGGATTTTCTCCTTAAGATCCTTTACCTTAATCACACCTGCAAAAAACCTTTGTTCCAAATTAAGTAACGTTCAGAGGTCCCAGGGATTTATGTGGATATCTTCTGGGGGAATATTTTTCCATTATCACACCCACCACCAGGAGTTGGTACTGCACCATGTACGTAAGTCTATATTTCCTACAAGAATGCAATCTTCTAGAGGATAGGGAATAATACATTTTTGAGTTCTTTATGGTGCCTTGAACTGTACTGAGCACATAACGGGGGGTTAATTCTTGTTAAATTGTAGTAAATACATAAAATTACATTAGATAACATATGGGAAAAAATTGACTTCGGGAGGAAAAAAAAAGTTACATACGACCACATGACCAAGAACAAGATGCCAGAATTGGCCATCTAGCCCACTGCACCATCACCAACCCACTCTAGAAATGATGTACAGGGATGTTAAAACACACTCACAAAGCCAAACTGTCATTCTGGTCACGTTTCCTCTCCCAGTTCCCCAGCCACTGCCCCTCATTCTGGGGGTGAATGTTTCTTCCCACTGAAATGTACCTTCTGCCCTGGGCTTCTCACTACTCTGTACCCCACCACCAGAGCTTACCTATCCTGACTCTTAACTTCTTAGATCTCAATTAGCTTGTGTAATAAGCTAGTCTTTCAGAACATGTCATTGATCCCACTAATCAACCTCTTTAATAAGAGCTTCCAAGTAGCATATGCTTTTTAACTGTGGCCAACTTGAAATAATGGTGCTCTAATGTTGAATTGAGGGCTCAGAGGCTCAATGGTGGTGGACTGTCTTAATGGGTTTCCTAAAATCACATGTCTAATAAATGGCAGAACTAGGGGCATGGCTCTATTGATGCCAAATCCCATCTTTTTTCCACTTTACTACAACTAATTCTAACCCATCAGCAGCTCAGAGGGTGCTATTAATCTTGTCCCAATATCTGACCATATTTGCCCCTATACTAGGGGATGACCCTCCTCCTAAATTGGGGGGCACTTAGTTTTTTCTGATTCAAATCCATTTTCTTATTTCTTTAGTGGATTTTTAAATGTGAACTGGACACATCCCCTTTTCTCTCCTTTGGCTTCTCGAGGAAAGAGAAAAAGGAATGGGTTTGGCCTTCTGCATTAGTGGTGAGGACCGTTATCACACATGCTCTTTTTTTTTTTTTTTTTTTTTTTTTTGGTCCCACTGAGGCCTCTCCCGCTGCGGAGCACAGGCTCCAGACGCGCAGGCTCAGCGGCCATGGCTCACGGGCCCAGCTGCTCCGCGGCACGTGGGATCCTCCCAGACCGGGGCACGAACCCGTGTCCCCTACATCGGCAGGTGGACTCTCAACCACTACGCCACCAGGGAAGCCCTATCACACATCCTCTTAATCTTAGAACTTGGGAGCACAAAAGGGAAACTTTAAAATTCATTTTATGACATTTTCCCCTTTCCAGTCATATAACTTTAAAAAGCCCCAACCAATTTATTTATTTTTTTAAAAAAGTAATAGAAAATTTCCTTCTGGACTTACTTTCCATGTGCTGAGTTTGAGCCTGGAGTACATTTTTTACTTCTGGAAATAGGGGGTTATAATGAAAATGCTGACACAACCTCACCCATAGAGGTGCTAGCAGGCATGGCTATCATAAATAATGTGGGAAATATTTTACACTTCAAGGCAATTACATGTTCAGCCATCTTTAGGATAGCTGGCCCATGAAGGGTAAGGATTAGGTTTCTCTGACAAGTGTAAAAGACCCATGACTCATGAATGCCAGGAGGTACAAATGAATTACAAGAGCTGAGTGAAAGCCACATAATCACCTATCGTAGGTAAAAAATATTCTCTTTATTTGCAGGGGAGAAGGATGGCAACATCCTGCCAGGGCACTTCTGCCAGTTTAGGCTTTGACCCACAGGGCTGGAGGTGCTGAAAATTGGGCAATGCTATGGACCCAGCAAGCACTGCCACATGCACAAAGCAACTGATTTTTATTCTTGATCTTTCCCTCATAGAAATGTGTTTTCAGTGGACAGTGAAATGATGACTTATGTTTCCAGATGGGTGAGGGTGTCTGTGTGCCTGCAGATAGTAACGTGGCCCTGGGGGCACTGGAGATGGTGACAGAGCAGTCACTAAGCTCTGCTCAGGCCGTTGGCTCACTAGCATGCCCTGTCTTGTCATTTGATTGCTACGTTCATTCCTTCCTCTGTAGCTGAGAATAACAGCGGTGGCTGTTCAGGTGCCTCTTCCCAGGGGCTATTCACCTGTAGGTTCGGGAAGTTGGCTTTGGCTTCTCTTCCTCTTTAAGTGCCTTAAACAAATCTGGTGGTAATGAATTAGGACCTATCCGTTACAGATTCCCCTGTGTCTGGATTAGGTACTCCATAACCGTCTCTAATCCCCCAACATATCACTTAGCACACCGTTTCCATTGCTTATCAACTGAATACATCTTCCCTTTAGACTGTAAGCTTCATAACGACAGAAACTGTCTTATTTGGGGTTGTACTCCCAAAGCCTAGCCTAGTGCCTGGCATTATGGATTAATTAAATAAAGGAGTGAGTGGCCTCATGGGTTAAGCCATCTCATATGTCCAGTTTTTTCTCAAACAATTATTGTGCCTGATCCGATGCAGGCATTGTGTCATTGTGGCGTCAGTAAATCATACTCCTTGCCCTAGAGGGGCTCTCATTTTAGTAGTGAGCTTAACTGAGTGAATAATCACAAGATACTCTGACAAAGACTGTATAAGAATGGTGCGGACCAGATAGAAAGTTGGCAAGAAGGACGAATGACTGGTTTGGCAAATATTACTTATTAACTGAAGTAACATAATATTTGGCCTTATATCATTAGTTCTCAGTTAATTTATGTGTTCTTTCACCCCAAATAATCATTAGGTATATCTTCTACATCTTCATAACTTCTTCAATACCTGGAAGGGCGCTTGTTACAACTAGATAATTACTGAATAAGACATTGTGATGGGAGTAGACAGACTGGGACCACGATAATCACTTAGGACTGAATGCCAGTTTTGCTACATACTGGCTTGTGATCTTGAGTTAATTGTTAAACCTTTGTTAAACTTTTCTGAAGCATTAGTTTCCTAGTCTATAAAATGATACCTGTCCCACAGTTTTGAGAATTAGGTAAATAGTAATTAAACTATTGCTTTGTTGTTCAGTAAATGCTGTATTTAGTACTATGTTACTATGGGTTTAATAAATGTTTTTCTTTTTGGACCTAAGTAAATATTTGCCGGGTTGTTGATGGTCATGAGATAAATGACATGTTGAACTAAACATAGAGATGGTTGGAAATTGTGAATGTGGTGATTTCCCTGAAGTAGACTGGTGTTGTAGCGCATTTAACAGTTTGGCAGTGTGTAGTTTAGGATGCATTATGTAATGGAAGAGAATTTGTTTAGATTCACTATTGGTAGGTTTATTTGAGTAACTGTGTTCATATCACTGTCTCAACCTGTTCACCTGCATCAGTTCATCAAACCTTTCCATTCAACTTATAATTTGAAACTCCACTAAAAGTGGTAGAAGCATAGCGGTAGTGGGAAGCAATCACCATCATTCATTACTTTATTTCCCGCATTTTTTTTCTTCACAGGTGGGAAAGTATAGATAATGTCAAGGCAAAGAAGAGAGAGGTTTTATTTCATTGATCAGATTCTTTACAGTTTCCGGTAGGATTTCAGCTTCAGTTTCCACTGCAGCTTCCATTCCTGATGGAAGAACAAACAAGAAATGGGCATTCCACGTGTGTGTGTGTATGTGTATGTGTGTGTGTGTGTGTGTGTGTGTGTGTGTGTTTGTGTGTGACTGACAGTAGTCATACATATAGGGAAAATAAGGTCTAATGACCTTAACAACAGATGTTTTATTCTGTTTATCACCTTGGGTCACACAGTTTTGGACACTTTTTACTCTGGACCATGTAGGCTAAAGCCAGAGTGTCTGATCCCTCATGAGATCCATTTCATCTTCAAGCTTGTTCACTCTGAGAAAGAATAAGAGAGAGCCTTGGGACCACAAATTTATATTTATCATATTTAAAATGTTAACATGGAAGAGTGTCCTTGTTATACTATTTGATTAGATAATTGCCAAGTAGTTGCTTTGACATGCAGATTTCCAAAATGTACTACTTTTGATAACAGAGTAAATTATCTGTAAATTTTCTGAATTAAATTATGTTAAACCCATCCTCTGCTGTCTGAGCTATGAGTAGATACATTTATAAATACTGTATTTAATTTTTGCTTAATAAAAATGTGAAAGTGAGCCACAATATCTCAGAGAGGGTCTCCTTAAATATTTGCAAGCCTGTATTAAGTAACATATTGAAGTACATGTAGTACTGTGTATGTATACATTTTTCATTCCCAGACAAAGCCATGATTATTCAAGAGGTTTAAAATAACATGCACTAATTTATTATCACTGGTTATAAAGACTTTAGAAGGGTGCAGTGAACATTATGTTAGCATTGATGTGTCAATCTTTTAGTTGAAGAATGGAACGTCTGAATCCCAGAACAGCCTTAATTAACAGAAAATAATTAGCATCATTTCCCCAGCAGAGAATATGAGGGTTTTTTTTAACAGAATCCATTGATTGATAATTAAGGAGGAGTTAGTTGTAATAAAACTCCCAGTATTGCAATTTCTAATTGGCCTTTCAGGACATTTTACAGTTACAGTTACTTTGTTCCAGGCATTTTCTGTCTTTTGAAGAGTTTTAATAAGAATCTTTCCCCTCCAAAGCCAAGGCTCTGCAGGTGACGAAGGAAAGGGACGCAGTGGCATACAGGCGTGCATTAGTGTCAGGTGGGCAGAGCTGGGGCTGGAGAGCTGTTCATTTCCTTTTAAGCTTTTGTGGACACCACGCTTTCCCCCTTCAGGGATAAACTTGTTCATGGGACAAGTAGGATTTGCCTGTGGGTGTCTCTCTGCAGGAAACATTCTGAAGTCTGGAACCATCTCCTCCCTGCAAATGATGCACAAATCTCTGATCATCTCCTCTTTTCCTGAAAACATAGGCTTGGTAAAGCTCCACCACCTCCAATGCCTCTTTTTTGTTAATTTCCTAACTTTCTCTATGTCTGCTCTTTTGTTTGCAGGACACAAAGAGGAACAAATTTGATGTGAATGTTGTAGAAAAATTGGAAAATATAGCAGAATAAAGAATAAAATAAAAGTACATTCTACTGAATATACTTTTAGATAATTACTACAATTTTGGAGTATTTCCTTCTGGTCATTTCTTTTCTATGCATTTTTCTACATAATTGAGTTCATCTGTTTTTTAATGGAACATGCATTTCTAAAAATTTAGTTTTTTAAATCCCTAAAACCTCTGAAGCTGTGTTCATTTTTTTTTTTTTTTTTTTTTTACTGAACTGAAATAACTATTTGCTGCTCTGATTTGTTATTTGATGAGTCATTTGGTTGGAAGTAAGAATACTGCTTTGCTTTTATACAATATTTTTATATTTGTTTGTCTTCAATTGCAATGTGAGGATGAAATTAGCCCTCACTTTCAAAGTATAGAGTGTAATTCAGAAAAATAAATTAAGCAAATTAGATAAAGTGTAGAAATTCATAACAAAAATTAGTAGATGTCTGTTACTTGTTTGAACAAAAAAACAGCCATGTGGTGTAACACAAAAAAAGAACAAGCCATGGATCATTTTATTGACTTGTGAAAAGAAATAATCCTCCCATAGGAAGCAGCTCAAAAGAAAGAAAAAGAAGACTTTTGATAGTCTTTTTGAAGATATATCCATTCATAAACCTACCCATAGTTTACAACAAATGTTCAATTTAAAGAAAACAATAAAAGAATAGGAATTTTAAAAATCAGAAGAAAAATGCACTAAACAAACAAATGTAATAATATATTCACTTAACATATTTGGTTACAATTGCTTTACATTCTATATATATTAACAAACTTATAGAAAATGTTAAGTGGGGCTTCCCTGGTGGCGCAGTGGTTGATAGTCCGCCTGCCGATGCAGGGGACACGGGTTCATGCCCCGGTCCGGGAAGATCCCACATGCCGCGGAGCGGCTGTGCCCGTGAGCCATGGTCGCTGAGCCTGTGTGTCCGGAGCCTGTTGCTCCGCAACGGGAGAGGCCACAACAGTGAGAGGCCCGCGTACCGCAAAAATAAAGAAAATGTTAAGTGAAAATTAGAAGATTTTTATATAATGAAATAGATGAGTACAATAGATGCTCAATATTTTTATTTTGATTAGTTTTTAAAAGAAAATACAGTTCAACCGAATATTGATTAGAATAAATTTGAGGCACCAAATATCACTAAAACTTTTAAATGTCCACTGAATTAAAGATTCATGCCTATTACTTGGGTCACATCCACTTACTTCTCTCAATCCCTTCATGAGAGTACTGAGGTCTTTTTTCTTCTACATATGAATAAATAGTCGATTACATCTTCCAAAGTACCCACAATGGAACAGGGAGACATAGTTTGCTTTGGGGAAACATTTCTTGGAGGTGACATTAGTAGTTGCCCTTTCGGGGCTATAGAGATATCTCAGTAATCTCCCTTTTCAGTATTAGCTTTGAGTTACACAACTTCCTGTTGAATCCACAGGATGAATTAATCACAGAAGTATCCCTATGTAATTGAATGAATTTACTGACCATCATTAAATGTGAACCAATTGTATTTTAGCAAGGACATCTACCCCCAAATACCAGACCATTGCAGAGTCACTTCTATTGACATATTATTGGGGTCTCAGCTAACTTGCTATCTTCATTACCTAGAGTTAAGAAAATTAAAGCTTGAGTGATGGCTTTGCCATTTAGATTTGGAGGAAGCAAATAATTTTAAATTAAGAAAAATAATTATACAGTTTCTTTATTTTAACGTTAGTATATATTAATATCTCATTTAAGGTATTCTTTAAAAACTACTCATACAATGTGTGAGTATACAGACACACACACACACACACACACACACACACATGCATATGCACGATACATTACAGAACACTATTCAAACAATGTTCTGTGTTGTAAGTACAAGCCAACCCAGTGAGATTGGCCAATTTAGAACATACAACTCACATATTAAGATTGATAAATTAGTATATTGTAACCTCTTTCAAGCCAGTGAGTGCTAGATCCTACTATCTTGAGTTCTGAATGATCTGAAACCATGTTTTTCTTCTCCTGTGGCTTCTCTTTTTACCAGCTGTTTCAATTATGTCAGATATTTTGGACCCATAGAGCTGACAAAATTTTGCATGTGATGATTCTTGACCTGCTGTACATTTTTAGGATTAGTTTCCGCAGTATTAGAAAACCCCAAATCACAGTGATTTACACAAGACAGAATCCCTTTTTTTTTTTTTAGTGAAATTCTGGAGGTGTGCCATCCAGGGCTGATATCGTGCTCTGTTTCACAATATCTTCAGGGACCTGGACCCTGTTCATATCACCATCCTGTCATCCCTACAGTGTGGTTTTCATCCTCCTGGACCAAGATGCTGGTGTCCCCATTCTAGGTAGCAGGATAGGTAAAAGAATGAAGGATAAGAAGCAAACAATGCAGAGTTGACTTCTGAAAAGAAAGTGTACTCCCTGAAGCTACCAAAGACACCTCTGTTTATTTCCCATTAAACAACACTTAGTCCCATAGCCTCATGAAGTTGCAAGGGAGACTGGGAAATATAACTCTTTATTCTAAGAGGCCCAGATAAAAGTCCAATATGGGGGAAAAGGAGAATGGTAAATGGGGCAACCAAATGTCAAGGAAACAAAGGAAAAGCCTTGTCTTAGATCAAGTTCCTTAAGAAAGAGAGCTCAGGACAGGTGTCTGTGAGTATATGATTAGCATAGCAAATGCTCTCAGGAGAAAGAGAGAAGAGATGAGATAGGATGATGGGAAGGGATGGAGCTACAGAAGAATGTGGTCTTATGCCAGTCTGATCATGTAGGGAGTTCTGCAGCAAAAATTGATTAAAGTTCTGTCCCACCTAAGACAAGGAAGGGGGACTTTGGGAATTTTATCACAGTCACTCAGTGGTCATGGGCCACTGCTTGTTTTTTCTCTCATTAATAACAAATGGATTAGCTTCCCCACATCTGGTGGTGCTCTAGGGCAGGGGAGGCAGGAAGATTGGGAAGCTGGGATGCAGACAGATGGAGATTCTTCTTTGTTCTTTGGAATTATAGTGTCTGAAGTCAGCAATTTGAGGTCACTTACTCCGTTACTTATTTGATTATATAATTTAGGAAAAAATCTATTTAGCGTAGCATCTCCACACACCTACCTTAAGCATGAACAAATGAACAATCTGCTATAAGAATTCCCCAAACTGCTTCTGGCAAGAAGATTCTGAAACAGTTAAACAGTTGATGATTCCTTGGGAAAAATAAATATACTTGGGTATACGAATTGCTTGGTAACTTTTTTTTTTTTTTTGCTTCTCTGCCTTATCTTTGATGCCCACTTAAAAGGAAGAACTCAAACGGGTTATAACTGTTAGAATTTTTCCCCCTCAAAACAAAACGAAAGAATAATCCTCTTATCCAGAAGGCTATCAAAAACAAGTATGAACATTTGGTGCAATCAATCTATTACAAACCAATTTTATAGCTATATAATGAGATCTAATTGCTGCTTTATTAGTCTGCCTAATATTAAAAGTGTCAGTAATTGCTTTTCATTTAAGTTGGTTTTCCAATTTAAATTGCATGTCCAATACATTACCATTAACTTATGTTGCTTCTTTTATTTAATAGATCTTTTCTTCTCTTTCTAGTCCACACATAGGATTTCCTCTTCCTAACTAGTTGAAATGGGAAAAGGAGAGAAATGAGGATAAATGAGAATTTTATACAGTAAATGCTTATATTTCTGGGATGCTATAATAGATCTTTCATACTTACTGTAAACCCCAGTGGGGTTTGGGTGGTGAGATGTCTATCTGGACCTTGATCCAACTGTAGGCAAAAGGAAAGCTAAGCGGGCTTCCCTGGTGGTGCAGTGGTTGAGAGTCCGCCTGCCGATGCAGGGGACGCGGGTTCGTGCCCCGGTCCGGGAAGATCCCACATGCCGCGGAGCGGCTGGGCCCGTGAGCCATGGCCGCTGAGCCTGCGCTTCCGGAGCCTGTGCTCCACAACGGGAGAGGCCACAACAGTGAGAGGCCCGTGTACCGCAAAAAAAAAAAAGAAAAGCTGAGCAAACAAATTGTTTTATCATGGAGTTTACAGAACACTATTATTAACTGAAATAACTAGATTAGCCACGTCCAATTTCTTTCAATCATATTAATTAATAGATCAAGGTAATATTTAATGAGGTAACTCAGTGATTGACTATATGCCCCTCCCCCACGTTAATGTCTCCACATTCTTAAATTCTCTGCTCACTTCCTCCGAGAAGCTTTTTCAAATTCTTCACTTAAATCAGCAGTAGGTTTCATATAATCAATGCAGCAAAATTATAGATGGGTATGGATGGATGGATATATTTATTTATGTTTATATGTCTCAAGTACTAGGTTTTAAACTCCCAAGGGTAAGCAGCAATCTTTCCTGTTTTATTCAACATTTCATCCCCCAACTATTCAGTGAATGAATTAATTGGGAATAAAAGAATGGCTATGGATGATTTAAGAAGAACCAGAATGTATGAATAGTTAATTTCCCAGTTACAGCTACTTAATTGTTATGTATCTTGGAGCAAGTCACTTCAGCTCTCTAGGAATCTGTTTGCTCACTTGTAAAATAAGGCAAGTAAACTAGGTTATTTCCAAGGCCTGATATAATTTTAACATCTTCCTGAGATGCTGACCGCAAATATATGGTCAGACTCATGTACCTGTGAAAAATAGGTCAGATTCAAGACTAAATTTTACAGTCAATATTGATGTACCATTTACTGTGACTTGAATGTAGTGGACATTGAAAACATGAGTGTTTGCATGCTATATTCCAGAAGCCTAGCAGTGTGCCTGGTAATTTTAGGTCCTCAGTAAATTTTCTTGAAGTAATTAATTAAAGCAGGGACTAAATTTATATGTGGGATGAAGACTTTTTACATTGGAAGTCCAGAGTATACTCAAACTGCAGCATAACTGTACCTCAAATAGTGGTGACTGAAACCAGTATGAGTGTTTAGAAGATCAATATTTTTCATTTTTTTCTTATTCTGGTCTTCTAAATGTCTTTATCATTGGGGGAAAAAAAGCCACAGAAAAGAATCAAGGAAAGTTAAAACCTAAAACCAGACATCCAAGATAATTAGATTTATTTTCTCTTAACTCCGTCATCAGCTGGGTGCTTGGAGTCTGTCAATGGGTAGAATGGAGGAAGAAAATGGAGATTTTCAAAAAGTTACTTGGTTTCCTGCAGGATTTTGAAAGCAACCACTTTGGGGCTTTTTCTTCTCTTTTTTCCCTGCCTGGTCTGGTCCTGTAACTCCATCCAACACGCTGTGATGCTAGTAATTTGTTAAATATCATGCAGATCCCCAGCTCTGAGTGAGGCTTTATGTCTTGCACATGTTGGGTAGTAATTGGGGATTTGTCTTTTCCACGGGGAAATTTATCTGAGTAGTAAGGTTTGTGTCTCTTTTATGAAAGGATTGCTTTTTTTTCCCCCTGGATTGGCTGTTGTGATCTTAGGTTGATTTTTCAAGGGATGACCAGTGCCAGCCCAGTGTGGTGATTATGATTTTGAATGCTGATTATTTATTGCCTTGGGCAATAGTTGCCAGATACCCACCTCCTAGAAAGGAGCATTTCAGGGACCACTAAGAAAGTGAAGTGTTGCCTTTTACATGCTCCCAACTGAAATAAATTAGTATTTTCTGTAACATTTATTAGAAAAAATTAAATATATATATAATTGTTTGTTTAATGGTTGTCTTTCTTGCTAGAATTTAAGTTCCCTGAAAAGGCTAAGGCTTGTGAAGAATGCCATATGTGTCCAGATACTTGGAGAAAGAAAGAATTCACATCCTCTTCTTGGTTCAGATTTAAGCCTTCGTGCCTTGGCTTTGGGAGATTCTTAAAGAGGGAGGTCCTAACCCACATACCCCCCCAAAAGTAAAGCCAGAGGCAAAGGTTCATGTTAAAACTGATACCAGGGAGGCTTATCTTGAAAAATGATACCAGGGAATAGAAGTTAAAGACAGGGGAAGAGTGGACTGGAGGAAGGAAGGAAAGCTAGTATAAGGATACATCGCTGAATTGACCACTGCTGTGTATATCTCATGCTCATTGCCCTGGGACCTTGTGAGGAGTAGGATAGAGTGCATGTCACATTTGTCAGTCTAGGATCAAAAGGAAAAAGCATTCATCACCTGCCATGCTCTGTTGGTAGAGAGTTGTCCCAAGTTTAAGTGCCCTGTAGTTGAGAATTGTGTATGTGCAAATGCCAAGTGAGTTCCACCAGGGGGTGTCCCGGAAGCACTGGCACAGGAGTGAGAGTCACATTGTCTGTGTTAGAGATAAGCGCTGTCAGTGTGCATCTAACAGAGTTTGCACAGAACCCTTGACTCGTCATGAGTGGATGTGAAGGTGAGGCTGAGAGAATGTGAGATGGTACAAAAGATCTGGTGTGATGACAACGGTTACTCTTTTCATGTAGACGAGTGTCGTGCCCACGTAGAGGCTGGACCACATACAGCCTCGAGACGAGTTCTTTTGTCTGTGTGGTGCACACTGGGTTAGCCTGCTTGTATTCCACAAGAATAACCAGCAAACTATTAATTCAATCCCATATCCCAGCTTGTTACGATGGTCTTGTCCATCAGCATGGGACTGGAATTTCCTAGTTCTATAACTTCCATGGATCCCAAAGTAGGGAGATGGTGCCCAATGATGTGCTGATTAATACTGAACAAACAGCTCCCCAGGGGGAAACGCAAGCCTTGATTTTCAGTGCTGCCAATTTTCATAGTGTAAAGAATGTCACCGTGGCCAGTTTCAAGAAACCAGTGGGAGGTCACTTACTGAAAATTTGGAAGAGACATGCACAGTCTGCTCTTGAGAGTTAATACTAGCCAATGCACCAATGAGGGTGCCAGAGACGCAGTTAATTAGAGCAGGAGGGTCTATAGCAAAGTGGTTAAGATCATAGGGTTTAACACCTGAACGCAGGTTTGAATTCTTACACTATTACTTGGGCAACTTCAGCAAATTTCCTATCCTCTCCATGCCTCAACTGGGAATAACATAAAATCAAAAATTACTTCTGTAAAATGATTCTTATATAGAAAAGGGGCAAAGAAAACTTTGGCTCAATTTATAGGAATATTAATAGTAAAGAATAATGCAATCAAGCTAAAATATAATTTTTCTATGGGTCACCTACCGAGGACCTGGATATTATTTTGTTCTGAGGAAATTTTGTAAGCATGTATAGATGTGTCCGCAATATTTTTATCAAGAAAACAATAGAATAAAGAAAGGAAATAAAAGTTTATTTAATAATGAAACTATTTAGTGGCTACATTTGCATTTAAACAGTAGGAATACTAATTTTAGTGTATATATATATATTTATTTATCAGTACTTTTACAAGAATACAGGTAATACTTTCTTCTATTAAGAGAAGGAAACCATTTAACTATATGAACTTGAACTGATAAAGTTATATTTTCTTTATAATCCCTTTCTCTATTGAGACTTTAATTCAGAATAGCCTCACAACACATAATTTGCCCTTAATTAGAGCAAATTGATGAGGTTTTATTATGTGATATACCAAAAAAAATAGATGGTACGTAGAGTCTATAGCCTTCTAACTGGGCAATTGTTTCCCAAATAATGATTCCAAAAATTATTTCAGCTCTAACAGTCTCATTCTCTCTGCCATACGAGCAGGCACCTTACAACTTATATACCTGGCTACAATTCCTCTCCTCTCCAGGCTGAGAATAAAAGATAAGAATTCAGTGTTTCCTACAGTCTAGCCCTAAACTGACATTTTGGCCCATTTCCCATGATGTGACCTGTCAAGTAATTCTCAAGATCATTACTTTCAGCTTTTGTGATTTTTTTTTCTGTTTTAACATGATACTTTAAACATAGGCTAGAGGAAATGTACAGATTAACCAGTGAGAAAGAAAAATAAAGACTAAAGAAATAATAAAGACCATGACATTTTTTTATCCTCTAAATTTACTAGCTGAAGAGTTGTAAAGTATCTCAGGGGATCTAATATCTATAGGGACCAATTTCTTTTGATTGATCTTTTTTAAGACACAGGGCAGGATACTCACTGGGGTACTAGGGTAAGGATGGTAGGCATGTACAGTACTGGGGTAAGGCCTGGGAGTCCAATTCCTGGGTTCCCTTGCCTCATTTGCTCCAAATGCAGGGAGAGAGTATGAGGAAATGAGTTTGCCATCAATTAAAAAAAAAATCCCGTTTTTAATCTGAAAATCAAATGCAAGCTTATTTAGTCCATTTACGTATTCAAAAATGAAGACTTAGCAAAGATCCAAACACACTGTTTAATTGAAAAGTTAAAACTGAATGTTGCTTTGAGTCAATCTTCAACTTGTGGTAGTGCCTTCAGATATTTTGGAAATGATGTGGATTTCAGTATGGTACCATATAAAGAAGTGAGCCAATATATCCTTTCCTGTAATCAGTAAATAAACCATCTGATATTTCAATTTTACCAATTTTCTTTCAATTTTTAAAAGAGGTTAGGGTGACCTACTCCTCCCAGTATGCATTCAACATGGATGATTACACATCCTGGAAAAGCGATCCTGAACACGCCTAATTTTGAGGAAGTCTGAGAAGTTTAATGGGTGCACTTAAAAGCTTAGAAATTCTTAAATAAAGTGAAAATAAGGTTACAAAGGCACTAATGGCCAGCCATATGCATTTAAAAAATGGTGAAACTAGCAGTATTATTTAAATTCATGGGAATGTAGATATTGAAATGGGGTTTTTAGGTTTCTAAGGGGAAAAGAGATGCTTCTATTACTGGGTGTCTGTGGGAGTGGACTGTGTCTGTAGCAGACAGTTGACATTCCCTTAGTCCCAGTTTCTGTTCCAGAGTAAAACCATATTGAGTAAGTTGACCCTCTTACCTTAAAGGTTACTATTGCTTAACACACTGCAGATTTTTAACCTGGGGCCACAGCATGAGCTGGAAGAAGGATTTCCAAACCTGTGTCCAACAGCACAATCAGCTCCATTGTGTGACTTGTTTCATGTTACATCCGCACCTTATCGGGTCCTGCTTCTGACACATTTGTTTGAAAGGGGTTTGTGTGTTTGCTGGCCGTTTCCCCCCTCCGAGGAGACGTATGTTTCTGGGAAGTAGTCGTTGTTATTGTTGTCGTTTTCTTACTCTCTGAAACATGGATCAATTTGGGGAAGTTTATTTCCTGAGCACCAACATAGTTTTAAATTTGATTGCTGAAGGCCAATGAGTGTTTAGAATATTTAAAAATTCAGAGCCCTGCAGAGCGATTCCTTCTTTAGGAAAGGATGAGTTGCTCTGGGGGAAAGATTGGACTGGTGTAATCGACAAGGAGTTTTGTTCATAAGTTTCTGCAAGCACGCGTAGCATTATATTAAATTACCTATTTATACATCCGTTTCCCCCATCTGGCTGTGAGCTCCTTGACAGCCGAATCCATCGATCATGCATCTCTGTATCCTCTGCACTCATCGGGGACATAGTGGGTGCTCAATAAATGTGAGTAGACAAAAGAAATTTAAACTACTTGACCTTCCCTTAGAGCTCTCAGGAGTACAGCAGCACACATCTTCATGGAAGGTTTAATAAACTCCACGCCAATGTGCTATAGCAAGAATATCACTAAGCAAGGCTCCCTCTCATAAGCATCTACAAGTGGTTGCCAAACCCTGGAGCGCGTAAAGAGATGCAGAAGCTGAAGCCCACAGTGCTAGAAAATCAGGGTGTGTGGCCTCTCAGAGAATGCTACTATTTTCCTGCCAAGAACGTAAGCTAGGAGTGGATTGAGGCATCCCCTTGTCCACATCTAATGTAAAAGATGATCTTGGGTCACTGGGGTGCCTGGAACTTACTTGAGAAGTAACTTCATTTATCTACTCACTGAGTAAACACATATTAGGTACCGGGCATTGTACTGGTGTTGGGCTGTACTTCATAGACCTGCAAGGCCTGTACTTGACCAGCTTCAAGGCCAAAGAAAGAGCTTGGAGTCAGTGACAGCGACATCAGTTGTTTAATAGACGGAGGAGCTTGCACATCTGAAGCAAGATCCTGGAGTGACACCCTGCCATGTGCGTTGGATGGTGGGGCAGGGCACACGGTGGCAGCCTTCGCTCCCAGCGGCAGGGGGAGGTTACCAGTTACAGGGGGAAATGATGACGGGTTGGCTCATCGGTTACCAAGGAAACCAGCAGAGGGACAGACCCCTCACCACCCCTTTGATAAGCGTAATGGGGAGTTCTGATCTAAAGCTAGAACATTCATTAACTGGGGCCTGGGGCAAGTGTGTGGGAAGGTCAGTCATGTGCGTAGGTAGGGCGTAGGTGAAGCAGGCCCTGATAGAGCAGGGGATGTACAGAGAGCAAAAGAACAGCCATCTTCAGTGGCCTGACCATACAGCTAGGTACTGGAGAAGACACAAAGAAAAATAAAGATGTGGCCCTTACCCTCCAGAGGTCACAGTTCAGGGCAAAACAGATGAACTCTTTGGTTACAATGTTATGCAAATAAACATTAATTAATGTTTTTACCAACACAAGTTGGGCATGACACATGATGTGCCTCACGTTTGCATCAAGTCATAGAGCATATGGTGTTATTTATGCTCTTTTATTCAGTGCCTAAGATGCACTTGGCACTGGAGGTGTAAAAATGAAGGTGTGGTATTTGCATTCAAGGACTCACAGTGCAGTGATATTGTCAGAGTAAAACACCCAAGTAAAGGTCTACAAAATACTGATGTGGAAAGTAGTTGGAGCAAAGACAGGGTATGAAGAGAAGTGGGCATTAGATTGATTTACTATGGTTCCTAAACAAGGGGAAAGTTTAATTTGGTTCCAGTGACGTTTCATGTGGACAGAGAAAAAGGTCTGATTCTACCAGTCACTGGCTGCATGATTTTAGGTAAGCTCCATCTCTCTGACTTTCACTTAAGCTAGAGGAGCTCTAAGGCAATTTGGAATCTGAATGATCGGCCAGAATACAGGTACACAGCATAAAATAACTCTGGCACCATACAGAACTGAATGAAATAAAATCCTAACGTGAGGCTCAGATCTTAGAGTGAAGCCCAGACTCAGAATCTCAGAGGACATTCAGGATAATAATGAGCCACATTGAACGAACTTTAAATCTGAAAAGACCTGTTAATTCAAGTGCATCATTGCCTACAATTTCCTGATGAGATACTATTCAGGAGAAAACATAGGAAATGTTAGGATACCAAGTTTTGCAATTTTCATTAGATGTGAATCAACATTTAGTGATTTCTGTTAGAGGTTTTGGAAAGCAAGAGGATACTGATGTCTCTAACTTGTGTGGGAAATCCTATTTTCTAAACACGTGCCCTCGTATTTCCATTATAGGCACAACCTGGTAAACCGCTAGCATCATGTAAATATTAACATAAAGGTAATGGATCAGATGAGAAAAGAAAGTTAGCAGTGCCAAACCTAGGGCGTTTTTCCTCCCTGAGAATTGTCTTTTCCACTGTTGTGTGCTTCATGTAGTTTTTAGTTTTTGGAATTTTCCCCCTTGCTTAGAGCAATGAAGGTGGATTATGTAATACAAAAGAAGTTTGAGTGTTCTAACTAACCTCCATTTCCTGTGCCCCACACCCCAAATAAAAATGGTCCTGAGCTGCAGTGATTATCTTATATCACTGAAAAAAATATTTAATCTGTTCTTCATCTACATAGTTAAAGTTTATGCCTTTTCTACCCTTTCATCAGAAAATAAGAAAAAAAATTAGTGGCTTTTTATTTTAGCAAGGTATTTGAAAATGTCTCCCACATTTTCCTGGCCTAGCGATGCTCTCCTAGCCCAGTAACTCTGGGACCAGGACAAACCACGGACTTGGAGGGTGGCTAGGGGGGATCTGGTCTCCGTGAAGCCCAGCTTCCTCACTTTCTTTCATTAGTTGCTTCAAACTTGTGCCAAGGATTAGGTAAAGTTAACTCACTTCCGTTTCTCTCCTTCGTTAATATTTGGCCATCTCCAATTTATAAATATCATAGTTTATGGTAGAATATTGGTAATACTCATCAATGTTTTGGGGCCTTTAAATGAAAATTATGGTGTTTGGTTACCCCTGTCCTATAGGCTGTGAAGTTGAGAGCATGAGTGTGAAAAATACTTAATACTTCACTCACACTGATCTGTGCCCCGATTGTCACCCTCCTCAACCTCCCACGCCCCACGTGCCTTTTGAAAATCATTCACCTTGCAAGTTTCCGCTTGAGCATAGTCGCTTAATTTATCCCAACGATAAATTTTCCAATCCCTGACATGTGCACATACTAACAGCATAGAATTGTTAACACCTTTTCAGTCAAATCTGTTTATGCCTAATGCCTCAGCCCAGCGCATCTAATTCTGTGAATGGGAAAAGGGCAGGAAACTATGTTTTCCTAAGAAGACAGAAAAAGAAAGACGTAGAGAAACATCTGTTTTCTTTACTCAGAGCTTCAGCGTCTCACACACAGGAGGCAATCAGGCTAACTGAATGTAACAAGTGGAATTCAGCCTCAACGCCACGCATCAAAGATCCAGTAAATATTGTAATCTAGATGCTGCTTTTTTCCTTCTTTCTCTTTGCCTTAGTAAATACGAGTAACAGGGCCTTCTATAGGTGATAGAGAAATGATGCACTTTCTTTTTTTTACTTAATTTTTTTTTTTTTGGCTGTGTTGGGTCTTTGTTGCTGCGCGCGGGCTTTCTCTAGGTGCGGCAGGCAGGGGCTACTCTTTGTTGCGGTGTGAGGGCTTCTCACTGCGGTGGCTTCTCTTGTTGCGGAGCACGGGCTCTAGGTGCTTGGACTTCAGTAGTTGTGTCTCGCGGGCTCTAGAGCGCAGGCTCAGTAGTTGTGGTGCACGGGCTTAGTTGCTCCGTGGCATGTGGGATCTTCCTGGACTAGGGATCGAACCCGTATCCCCTGCATTGGCAGGCAGATTCTTAACCACTGCACTACAAGGGAAGTCCCCCAAATGATGCAATTTCTAAGACCTCACAATAAATTAACGAGGTTGCATTTTAAACCGTGGCAGGATACTCACCCAAATGAACATTATCTATTTCCAAGTAGGAAACTTGGAGAGTTAATTTACCTTTACCCAAAGCAGGTTTGGAACTTTGCAAAATTGCTTTTACAGTCCTTTTTGAATACCTCCTCATGACTAGTCTTTATTTTTTGAGGTTGAATTAGATTTTTGGACCTTATCATAATTTGGGGGGAGCCAAGGTTGACAAAAGAAGTGAAAGCATAATCAGTGTATTGGCATTTTGGGCTATTTGGTGTACTATGCCTCGGGAGAATGGTGCTTTATACAAGTGTAAATTACGTCCACTGGGGGAATAAGAAGAAGAATGCAACAGCTGGCTTGCTTCCTCTTTTCTTGAGAATTCCATTTTGTGTTGTGTGCTATGCATTGACCTATGTCTACAGAGTTAATTAACAATTGTTTTTCAAGATTTTAAAAAATTGGAACCAACACACACGCACACGCACGCGTGCACACACGCACACATGCCTGTACATATGCACACGCACGCACATACACATGTGCACACACGCACACACATGCGTGCACACACACACACACGAAGATGTGCACAGCCTGTCCAGGTCTTACTCATCTAAGTCTGCTCTTCATAACCCCCAATGTGACATCTTGGAAAGAGCCCTGTTCTTGTAAGTCGTGGGCTGGACTCTAGAACCAGCCTTGCTATTTACTAGCTGTGAGACTTGAGGCAAGTGCCTGAGCCTCCACTTACTTAAATGTGCAGATGTGGTACATATATACAATGGAATATTACTCAGCCATAAAAAAGAATGAAATAATGCCATTTACAGCAACATGGATGGACCTAGAGATGATCATACTAAGTGAAGAAAGTCAGAGAAAGACAAATACCATATGATATCACTTATATGTGGAATCTAAAATAATGTTACAAATGAACTTCTTTACAAAACAGAAATAGACTCACAGACCTAGAAAACAAACTTATGGTTACCAAAGGGGAAAGGGGGCAGGAGGGATAAATTAGGAGTTTGGGATTAACAGGTACACACTACTATATATAAAATGCATAAACAGCAAGGTCCTACTGTATAACAGGAGCTATATTCAATATCTTGTAAAAACCTATAATGGAAAAGAATCTGAAAAAGAATATATATTATATATATATTTATAACTGAATCACTTTGCTGTACACCTGAAACTAATACAGCATTGTAAATCAACTCTAAAAAAATGTGCATCTCTACACCCAGCCTACACTCCTCAAAGACTGGCTGGAGGATCACATGAGAAAGTGAATGTGAAGACACCACATACCCTGCAGAGCCCTGTGAAGCCACGTGACAATGTAAAGGAGACACTATACTGATACCTCTCCCTGCCACACCTGTCCATGAAGCCCCTCCTGGTCCCTCCCTACAATCACCTGACCCAGAGAGAAGGCAAACATTCCTTTTTGACGCTGACATTTTTACAAACTTTATTCTGACATAGTGTGTATAACTCTTTATAGCACTAGTTATTTTTGGTTGTTTGTTTATTTTGCTTCTTGGCTTTTGTGACAGAGAGTTTGAGCTTGAGATTAAAGACCATGCTGGAGTCATATAAGTATCCCTGCTCATATCTTAGCACAGAGCAAGAGCTCAGTAAATGAATTTTGTAATTACATATAGAAATTAATTACCAATTCCAAGGAAATATACCCCTTATCCTTCGCTATCATTCTTCGTGACTTTAACATTTGTGGAAGAGATGCTAATTATCCCCCAGTGACCTTTCTCTCTTTTTTCCCTTTAGTAATATAAACCTTTGGGGTTTGGCTAGGCAAACAGCCAATCACCTGTAGACTCAATTGAGTGTTAGATGTGACCATATTGTCAAGATACGGTCAGTGATGGGTGAGCAGAAGTGATATACCAACTTCCTTAAGAGGAATCAGCTTGCCCTTAACTTTCTTTCCCCCATGGATATGATAATGATAATGAGCCAGCTTTGGCCATGAGGTTGAAGGCTACATGCAGGTGCTGGAGCAACATGGCAGAATCCCTGGATTGCCAAATGATCTCATGAAGCACAGAAACCTACCTCCTTGGACGTCCTGGGCTATTACGAGAGAAAAGAAACCTTGTATTTTATTGAACCCATGGTGTTTTGTGGTCCCTTTATTAGAGCAGCTTAAATTATACTGTCATAAGTACCCTTAGATCCTATAAGATCCATTTGTAGATGTCACCCAACACATTGGCCATCTGTTCTTTTGCGTCCTTGCTGCCATCAGTCTTTTCAGAATTACACCTTAGATGTCTGTTGGCTTAGTCACCACTTTTTCTTGTTCACACTGATAATTCAATTGCCTCTAAGATCTTATCTTCAGCATGCTACTATAACTGCAATTCTTTGACTGCATCTAGATATCGAGTCCATTGACAAAGCTAAGTTCTCCCTATCAATTTTTTCTGATTCTCACTTCTTTACCTCAATAAGGTCTTGTGGTCATCTTTATTTTTTATTGAAGTACAGTTGATTTACCGTGTTATATTAGTTTCTAGTGTATAACATAATGATTTGATATTTTTGTAGATTATACTCCATTTAAAGTTATTATAAAATATTGGTTATGTTCTCTGGGCTGTGCATTACATCCCTGTGTCTTATTTTATATTTAGTAGTTTGTACCTCTTAAACCCCTGCCCCTAACTTGCCCTTCACCACACCCCTCTCCTCACTGGTGACCACTAGAGTCTGTTCTCTATATCTGTGAGTCTGTTTTGTTATATTCATTCATTTGTTTTAGTTTTTAGATTCCCTGAGTCTGTGATACCCCCTCCTCTTCTGCGTCCTCCACTAGGGATGTGGGTCCTGACAGATCACCTCTCTTCCATTCCCACCAGACTCCATGTGGACCTCGCTTAATAGATTTAGTTGTAGAAGAACCATGCTGCTGTCTTCAGGTTGCTTTCAGTGAGAGTTATTCTACATGTAGATGTAGTTTTGATGCAGTCATGGGGGGAGCTGAGCTCAGAGTCCTCTTACTCCCCCACCTCCCCACACATGCATCTTTTTTTTTTAAACATCTTTATTGGAGTATAATTGCTTTACAATGGTGTGTTCGTTTCTGCTATATAACAAAGTGAATCAGCTCTACATATAGATATATCCCCATATCTCCTCCCTCTTGCGTCTCCCTCCCTCCCACCCTCCCTATCCCACCCCTTTAGGTGGTCACAAAGCACCAAGCTGATCTCCCTGTGCTATGCGGCTGCTTCCCACTAGCTATCTATTTTACATTTGGTAGTGTATATATGTCCATGTCACTCTCTCACTTTGTCCCAGCTTACCCTTCCCTCTCCCCATGTCCTCAAGTCCATTCTCTACGTCTGTGTCTTTATTCCTGCCCTGCCCCTAGGTTCTTCAGAACCATTTTCTTTTTTTTAGAGTCCATATATATGTGTTGGCATATGGTATTTCTTCTTCTCTTTCTGACTTACTTTGCTCTGTACGACAGACTCTAGGTCCATCCACCCCGCTACAAATAACTCAATTTCATTTCTTTTTATGGCTGAGTAATATTCCATTGTATATATGTGGCACATCTTCTTTATCCATTCATCTGTTGATGGACACCTAGGTTGCTTCCATGTCCTGGCTATTGTAAATAGAGCTGCAATGAACATTGTGGTACATGACTCTTTTTGAATTATGGTTTTCTCAGGGTATGTGTCCAGTAGTGGGATTGCTGGGTCATATGGTAGTTCTATTTTTAGTCTTTTAAGGAACCTCCATACTGTTCTCCATAATGGCTGTACCAATTCACTTTCCCACCAACAGTGCAAGAGAGTTCCCTTTTCTCCACACCCTCTCCAGCATTTACTGTTTGTAGATTCCCCCACATGCATCTTTAAAATCACTTCCTTACAGGTACTGTCACCTGGCAAAGCTTAAATCCTGAAGAAACCCAGACCCCCATACTTACGCAGCTGGATATGGTTAGAGAACACACAAGATCACAAGACTGAGCTTATGCTTTTCATACCATTTTTTTTCTCTTTTCAACCCTCCAAACGCTACACTACAGTTCTTAGATAGAAACATTTCTTCAAAGTTCATTTAAGAAAAAAAGAAGAGGCCAAAAAGTCCCATATCTTTCCACCTTTGAAATGATCAAGACTGGCCCATGTCTGTACCGAAATGCAGCCTCTCTATTACTGTAAATAAGATGCGTCTGCATCCATCAAAGGCAGCCCCATTCCTGTGCTTACAGTCCCACCCCATCCGTACATTCTTAGAGCCTTCCTTCTGGCACCCATCATCAATTTCACCCTCTCAACTGTATCTTATCCATCAACAGGTAACTTGCTATTTTATCTCCAACTTAAAAAATGTCTTTGTCTACATCTACCTCCAACTACCTCTCGTTTCTTTACTCCTCATTCACTACAAAACTTACTGAAAAAATTGTCTGTCACCACCATACACATTTCCTTACCTCACCCTTTCTTCTCAAGCCACTCAAATTAGGCTTCTTTCTCTACATCTCCACTGAGGCTGAGCTATACTCAAGGTCACCAAAGGCATCTATGTTGCCAAACCAAGTAGCCTCTTCTCTCTTAATTTGACTCCCTCTCAGTAGCTTTCTAATCAGTTAACATTCCCTCCTTTTTAATGCCCTTTGGTTTCTTTGATTCTGTGATGCTATACTTTCCTGGTCTGGCTCCTACCTCACCAACTACTCCTTTTCCAGCTCTTTTGATGCCCCCTCCTCCTATACCCACCCAAATACTAGAGTGTTCAGACTCTAACCAGAGCCTTCATTTTTCCAAATTCTTTGGTAATTTTGTATTTACTTTCACTGCCCTACTTCAGTGCCTAAAACGGTACTGCACACATAGCAGGACCTCTATAAATATTTATAAAGTGAATGTGTACATTATCTGGCTTCTTAGAAAAGTGACAGTAAGTAATGACCTCTCTTCTGCTCCATACATCTACTTTTGGAATGTCTCTGGACTTTTGTCTACTTATGGCTTTCTCATATGTTGGAGTCTGATAATTGCTCTTTGGATAGGATGATTCAACAACTCTCTTGATATGAGCTTATATGATTGTACATAGAATAAAATAAACAATGAAACAACTGCCCATGTGTATATAGACAGAAACAGTGAAGTGTTACATAGTTACTATCCAAATTTGATTCAACTAGACAACTAATATAGATAACTCAGTTTTTAAACTCATTTCCTCAGGCCCAGCTTTTATTTTATTTTTTTGTAACTTGGATTATGTAAGCAACAATTCCATTTATAAGGTCCTTCTAACAGAACTGTAAACTCTAACTTCCATTTCACTATATCGTGTTCCACCCTCTCCATCCTTCAACATGGAGAAAGCACTTTGTTTGCAGAGTGCTTTGAGCTCAGAAATGAAAGATCTGGTAAGTCCATGGCATTATAAGTACAATGTGTTTAAAGTTGCCTAAGCTGTTTGCACAGGAAAATAACATATTCTAATCCATTTAAGGGCCTTTGTAAGTAGTCAGGTCTCCATCCCTTAATCTACCTCATTATGCCTAGGTAGTGAAACATATAGGGTTTTAGAAACCTACAATTACTGACTGATACGGTACATTGACAACCGAAAGGCAGGGTAGGCAATGATATTCTGAAGAAAGCATTTCCAGCCTATGATCACATGACACAGAGGGGGTTGGGTTGGGCTGGATGTATGATGAGATGGCACGTCTTCATGTACAATCTGGTCTAAGTTTGCCTAAATTGTACGTAAGACCAAGCCACCAGGGAAGTGTTGGCAATCACCATTCTCACTGAGTATCAGGCATTAGTGATGTCCCAAGAAACTCAGGCCATAAAATTTGTTCTCCCAGGTGTTGATTACACACCCAGTAAGCTAATTTTTCTCAGACTTAGAACTCCCAAATAACTGCCCTAAATATTTTATGTCCAAGGCTTCTCTAGGGTTTCTAGTATTCATCCTTATATGTTCTAACTAATTAAAAATTAAAGCACCACTGACACTGTCCTCCCATGAGAATTGTAGCTCACTGTCTGATGGTTGGGCTAGGATGCTGGCAGTGACAGTCCTACCTGGATGCATTCAGAGTACAGGCATGAAATAAAACAAACTCAGCTCTGCACATCCACCAGTTTACTGGGCCTTCCATCTACAGATATATGCTCTGATCCTCTTTATAAATTTTAACCAGGTCAATGTTCTTTAGGAGAAGCAAGAAAACTTTGGATATGACAGCTCTGTTTGGGATCCATAATATTACCTCCTTGAGAAGAAATCTATCAGGAACAATATGAGATTATTTACTGGCCATCTTGACCTTTTCCTTTATATTTTACTTTTGTACGATAATTTGTTACAATCCATTCATCATGAAGTCAGCATAGACCACTGGTTACCTTTTTAAGGAAATATTTTAAGGTATTCATTAAAACTTTATTTGATAGTCATCAAGTATGGCCATCCAATGTTTGTTAGCTGGTTGTTATTACCTCTCATACATTTCATGGAATGTAGTCAATATTTAATTGAATCCTAAAGTTAGGTTTAAAATTTCCTACGTCTTGTCATCTGAAGAAATCATGAATCACATTTTATTGCAAATAGACATTTATAAGCCCTTGTGAATTGTTGTTTCATTTATTTGGTATCTCTTATAATTCAACATTCCTTTGAACTTTCTCCAACTTTCAAGTGTTTTCATATCAAATTGAGTACATAAATAAGATTGTAAACAAATGAATAGTTAACTATAGTGTGTTTGTCTATTGATTACCGTGGGACTGGGAGTGCCACTTCTTGGGGGGTAAACAACATTTAGTCTGAGTTACTCATTGTCTTGTGTATTTGAATGAAATGCAATGTAACATGATTCAGACTTTATTAAATCAAGCTAACTTCCCTCCTCTGCATACGTGCGTATATGCACACGCCCGTAGTAGTGTGCTAACACTTGAATGAGCAAATAAATGAAAATGTCCAGAACACTCTTAATAGCCAAGTTTTTCTTTTATATCTGTCATGTGGAATGGTATTGTTATATTAAGTTATTACAGAGTTCCCTTGCAGATTGTTTTTGTCTCCAATATTATTGCCACTTCAATTTATAGTGCATTTAGCATAAGTGATTATATTATAAAAGAGAGATATACTTTTAAAGCTATTATCTCATACTTAATTATCCTTTAATTAGGCTGGAAACCACTATAATATTATTAGTACAATTAAAAAGACATTAGATGAAATGTTTCAGATTTCTGCATTTAAATACATAAAATATTTTGGATGGGGTTTTCCTGTTGTTGTTTTTTGCATGCAGTGTGTTTTAGGGCATATAGAGATTACGTAGAAGAATATTAAATAGTTCATGGTTTTTTTTTTTCCTTTTTTGGCCATGCTGTGTGTCATGAGGGATCTTAGTTCCGCGACCAGGGATTGGACCCGTGCCCCCTGCAGTGGAAGCGCAGCGTCTTAACCACTAGACCACCAGGGAAGTCCCTAGAAATAGTTCGTGTTTATATTTCCTTACTGCTTGCATTTCTTTGTAGTGGTGTCTTTTCCCTTTGTTGTATATGTTATCTGATTGACATTTTTACAGATGGTGACAAAAGCCTAATGGCACCCATTAGATCAGAATTCTGTATCTAAAAGAAAAGGGAAGGATAACAGAAAGGTATGATTGCTCCACCTAGCTTTTAATACCACCCCAAAATAATATTCTCATATTAAGGAAATTTTAAATAAACATAAACACAAGTGTTTAATAAGATGGATGTTGAACACAGAGTGTGACATTTGTAGGCCACTGAACACTCACCATACAAGTTTTATGAAAATAGAAAAAGTTAAGATTGCATCACTTCTCTTTGAAAGTTTTCACGTTAAAAATTTATGCGTCTCCAATGCTTCCTAGTTGTGTGTGTGTGTGTGTGTGTGTGTATTTAGAATTAAAACTTGACTTACTGTTAGTTATTGTAAATATTTCAAAAATTAGGTAATGACCACTTTGATTAACGACACCTGTCCAAGAGAATTATTTATTGTATTTGAAAATTGTTTTGAATCCTCTAAAGCTTTATAATTTTTTCAAAAACCTTTAAGAGCTCATAATTCCCTCTAAATTTAAAAGGGGGAATATATGATATAACTAAGGGGCTTACATGCTTTGATTAACGTTTTCATCCACTTAAGGGGATGGGAAGAATGTTTTATGGATGATAAGTTAGATACATTTTTGGAAGGTTTTTGAAGTTAAAAAGTACATATTGTGTTTTTTTCTTAGCGAATTTGAAAAACATCTGTAAATGCACACATTTCTGATGGTTGATGTGTAAATCGTAAATCTGCCATAAAATATAATTTGACATTATCTAGAAGTGTTAAAGATATCTGTATTACTATGACCCAGAAGAATTCTACTTCAAAATACACACACACACACACACACACACACACACACACACACACACACACGCACATATGTAACATATAGCAATTTTTTTCTTAAAAAATTGTATCCAAATCACCTAGGGATCTTGTTAAAATTAAAATTCTAATTCAATAGGTTTGGGGCGGAGTTTGAAATTCTACAGTTATGACTATCTCCTGGGTGATACCTATGATGCTGGTCCGTGGACCAACTTTGAGTAGCCAGGGCCAGAGCAGTGGTGCTCAAAGTGTATTTCTCAGACCAGCAGCATCAGTGTCACCTGGGGACTTATTAGAAATTTAAATACTTGGGCTGCACCCCAGACCTACTGAATCAGAGACTGTGGGTGGACCCAGAGATTTGTGTTTTTGTGTTTAACATACTTTCCATGCAATTCTGATACATGTTAAAGTAAATCAGGGTACATATAAAAGAATACATAACGGCATTGTTCATAAAAGCCCCAAACTGGAAAAAAAGATGATTAGATAATTACATTATATATTTACACAACGGAATACAGTCAGCCTTCTGTATCTGCAAGGTTTGCATCTGTGGATTCAACCAGCTGCAGACTGGAAGTATTCAGAAAAAATGTCTAGAAAGTTCCTGAAAGTAAAATGAATTTGTCGTGTGCCAGCAACGATTTACAGAGCATTTACATTGTATTAGGCATTATAAGTAATCTAGAGGTGATTTAAAGTATATGAAAGGATGTGTACAGATTATATGCAAACACCATGCCATTTTATATATGGGACTTGAGCATCTGTGGATTTTGGTATCAGTGGGAGGTCCTGGAGCCATACTACACAGCATACAAATAAACATACAACAATATGAGTGAATATTTGTGACCAATATTGAGCATAAGAAGTAAAATATAAGAAGATACTTGTACATGGTTCCACCTATATAAAATTCAAAAGCAGTTACCATATCTTTTAGGGAGGCCTACATCAGTGGTAAAACTATAAAGGCAACAAGAAAGTGGTAACCATAAAAGTCAGGGTAAGGATCACCTCCAGCTAAGGTGAAAGTGTTGTGATGTAATGACGGGGGATCCTGAAGGGCTGGCAGGGTAATGTCTTTTGACCTGTGTGGTGGTTACATTGGTAATTATATGAATAGTTACTTTGAAATCATTCATTCACTGTTAATTTATGTTTTATGCACTTTTAAAATTTTCAAAAATGTAAGAGAATGATAAAGCACATTTCTATCAGATCTATTTTATAATAATATTTTTCTTTGTTAATGACTGAAGAATTATTCTAGTGGGAATTATTGTCCACAAAAAGTTATTTCTAAAGTAGGAGTTCAGTCTAGCGTCTCACGGTATAGCATTGAGAAAGTGTATTTATGGACTGGAAAAAGGTATACGTAACATCTTACTACATAATATATATTGTTTGTTAGTGATTGATTATAGACTGGGGGTAGTTTCGTTCCCCTGTATGAGTGTATGCTTGGTAAAAAACACCGAGCAGAGGCATAATTTACGTACTGTCACGAGCACAGGATATCTGCCTGCACTGCTTCTCTTTTGCAGATGAGCTGTTCTCCTCTCTCCCATGTGGTTCTGGCAGGACTGCCATTCACAGTAAAGGCAGCCATCCTGCCCTTATCAAGGTAGTCACGTGATCCAGACCTGCCTGGCCAATCATGGGGCCCTATTTTTCTGTCCACAATAATAAATTTTAATGCAAGATTAGTTCTTCTGTTGGATGGGCTATAAGGATGCTGCAAGTAAAGAGTTTTTTCAATGTGTCGGGGTAATGATTTTGGGGACCAATGCAAAATGAACACCTAATAGCCATTTTCTTTCCACTTGGAAGGAAGAGGCTTGATAATGCAGTTCACAGCAAAGGACACAAGAGTTAAATGCTGTTGGAAAAAGAAGTGTGGTTCCTTTTGTTTGTTTGATTTGAGCCCTTGGATCAAGCCATACTTCAATCCTCTGGAGGAGCCAAAAAATTATTGCTGTTTTTTGTTTTCTGTTGTTGCTTGAGCTACTTTTGAGTTCAGGTCCTAGTATTTACCATGTAAAGAACTTGGTTCATTTATAAGCATAGTTTAAAATATTTTCATCATTCACAGCCTAAAATTGCTCAATTTCTTTGTGTGCTTTGGCCCTTTGATCAATTGTTTGGAATAATAGAATTAACTCATAATTACTTGTGCTAATGAAGGTCCTAAAATGTGAGGTAGTTACTTCATGGACACATGGCCACCGTAAAGCTTTGCTGTGTATATTTGGTCACAGGGATTGCTTTGTCAATGCTGATATAGAATTGGAAAGAGATTAAATTAAAAAAAAAAAAGACTTCGGAAGTCTTTAAAACTTTGGAAGTTTTGACTTCTCAGTCAACAGTCAAAAGAGATTAAATTTAAAAAAAAGACTTTGGAAGTCTTTACACTTTGGATGTTTTGACTTCTCAGTTTCACAGCCTCACTGAAAGGCTTATCTATGCCGCAAGAAATGTGTGTACTGAGTCCATAAGTGAAACCTAAGTGAGGCTACTGATGCCTCCATGGTTTCAGGCATGTTGTGAGGAAAGCTTCACCAAAAAGGGCTATAAAGCAGGAATGGCACATTGAGCCACCTGGGGAACTTTATATGACACAAATGCTTGAGTCTTAGCAAAAGAAATATTGATTTACTGGTCTGGCATACGGCCAAGGCATCAGGATTTTTTAAAAATATCCCCAAGTAGGGCTTCCCTGGTGGCGCAGTGGTTGAGAGTCCGCCTGCCGATGCAGGGGACACGGGTTTGTGCCCTGGTCTGGGAAGATCCCACATGCTGCGGAGCGGCTGGGCCCGTGAGCCATGGCTGCTGAGCCTGCGCGTCCGGAGCCTGTGCTCCTCAACGGGAGAGGCCACAACAGTGAGAGGCCTGCGTACGGCAAAAGAAAAAGAATATATCCCCAAGTATTTCTATCATGTAGTCAAATTTGAGAGATGCTACATAAAGGAAGCTTTGCACCTACTCAATTCCTTAGCAAAGTCCCAACTCATAGGTTTTGAAGGACTGGGGTAGTTTGTGTCAATAGAGAGAACGGAGGTGGTTTATAGTGAAGCAGCCAGCCATGTCTTCTGGGAAGATTTGGGGGTTGTGCTCACATTACACCCTCCCCCACCACATTGGCTTTGTGCTACTTCTGGTGCCTCCCCTGAAGACTTGATCCTTGCAAGGTCCCCAGAGTACTCTTCAACTAGTCACAGGTAATCACTCCTGGACCTATGTTCATGTACAGACAGCTTGCTTCTGAAATCACTCCCCATAGATTTCACCTGCCTTCCTTCAGAGCTCCTAATGCCTCTTTACTCATTAAAACAACAACAACAAATAATGGAAACCAAGAGAAAGCTACAATGGGAATCTTAGCCAAAGATTCAGGGACCCCCAATGGGCAGATGTGATTAGTTTGGAGTAAGCTTATCTGTAAAGACTTTAAAAACACTGTTTTACTGTCTTCCCTCTCCTCCGTATCCAATATCTATTGCTTCAAACTCCGGTAAGTTCCACACATAACTCTGGTAAGCATAGCTGGTACAACCATCTATTGGTAGGTTGGTGCCTAGGTAGATTTCAAAAGTTCCGTGGACCACCTCCTCCCCGGAAACAATAAGCAGCACTTTAAATTGGTGGCTTTTGTTTGTGTAGAGAAGTAGATCATTAAAAAGTTTAGATTATTAAAAGCACCTATGACTACTCTCCTATTAAAGAATCACTTTAATACACTAATAACATAAACACCACCAGAAGTGGTACTTCTTTACTTTTCTCAATAAAAAAGGTAAAACAGTACTCCTAGCTGTTATCATCAAGGCTTTATAACAAGAATTTCTAACGAGATAAAACCAGAAATTTACTTTTTTTTAATTGAAGTATAGTTGATTTATAATGTTGTGTTAATTCTGCTATACAGCAAAGTGATTCAGTTACACATATATATACATTATTTTTTTAATATTGTTTTCCATTATGGTTTATTATAGGGTATTGAATATAGCTCCCTGTGCTTTACAGTAGGACCTTGTTGTTTATCCATTCTATATATAATAGTTTGCATCCACTAACCCTGACCTCCCACTCCATCCATCTCCCAGCCCCCTCCCCTTGGCAACCACAAGTTGATTCTCTATGTCTATGAGTCTGTTTCTGTTTCATAGATAAGTTAATTTGTGTCCTATTTTAGATTCCACATATAAGTGATATCATATGGTATTTGTCTTTCTCTTTCTGGCTTAACTTCACTTAATATGATAATCTCTAGTTGCATCCATGTTGCTGCAAATGGCATTATTTCATTCTTTCTTGTGGCTGAGTAGTATTCCATTGTATATAGGTACCACATCTTCTTTATCCACTCATCTGTCGATGGACATTTAGGTTGTTTCTGGAAACAACTTGGCTATTGTAATAGTGCTGTTAGGAACATAGGGGTGCTTGTATCTTTTTGAATTATGGTTTTGTCCAGATATATGGCCAGGAGTGGTATTGCTGGATCGTATGTTAATTCTATTTTTAGTTTTCTGAGGAACCTCCATACTGTTTTTCATAGTGGCTGCACCAACTTACATTCCCACCAACAGTGTAGGAGAGTTCCCTTTTCTCCACACCCTCTCCAGCATTAGTTATTTGTAGACTTTTAAATGATGGCCATTTTGACCCGTGTGAGGTGGCACTTCACTGTAGTTTTGATTTGTATTTCTGTATTTCTCTAATAATTATTATCTGTATTTCTCTAATAATTAGCAATGTTGAGTGTCTTTTCGTGAGCTTATTGGCCATCCGTCTGTCTTCTTTTGAGAAATGTCTATTTAGGTCCTCTGCCCATTTTTCAGTTGGGTTGTTTTTTTCTTGTTGTTGAGCTGTATGAGCTGTTTTTATATTTTGGAAGTTAAGTCCTTGTCGGTTGCAAAGTTTGCAAATATTTTCTCCCATTCTGTAGGTTGTATTTTCATTTTGTTTATGGTTTCCTTTGCTGTTCAAAAGCTTGTAAGTTTGATTAGGTCCCATTTATTTAGTTTTGTTTTTATAGAAACTTCCTTTTAAAAAAAGATTCCTTCAGTTAATCAATAATCATTAATTGGCACCAACCAATAGCAGCACGCTCTTCTGTGCTCCTGAGAGGACAGGGCTGTCTTGGTCTTTAGGAAACGTTCAGTATTGTGAGAAAACTGTAAGTTTACTTCAGTTTAGCCATAATTCCTTCATCGTTTTGTTAGAACTCAAGTTTTTTAAGTTATAAAAAAGTATACTTTTAAAATAATCTAAATATAGCTATTCTTACCACTTCCTCTACTCCCATTACCTAGAAACAGCCAGTATGAACAATGCTATCTGTGTCAGACAAGTACAAATACATACTGTAAGTGTGTATAATTTTTAACTCATGCAACCATATAATTCCATTTGCTTTTCTCACTTAAAAATATATCTTGGATATTTTCCAGGTTAATAAAACTGCTATTAAAAGAGTATATAGTGTTATTTTCTGAAAGCATCAGGATCTCCTATAATGAGCTTCCTTTCTGTACAATGGACATGGAAATAAGAGTCTTTGAATATCAAAGTGGGCTGCTTTCATTAAAGCAGGCCTTCTCTGTTTCTGTCACCTGCACCCATGCCCTCCCCCATCTTTCAATGCACCCCAGAAGAGGACTGAGCCCTGCTCTTGTTCACCCTGTGCAGTCCTTTCAGAAGACATTTGCCAGGCTCTGACGTTGCCTCACACGTATGTTTGCTTCAGATACAGATTTCATTCAGAAACCAACCTGTCAAGCGAGCTTGCACTGCATGTTTCCCATGGTGAGCAAAGAAAAGTAGATTTAGCACTAAAATGTAACATCTGTGTCAATGTGTGATGGTGTAGTTTTAAATCTGAGCACATTTGTTGGTTTTAATTCCAAGGCATCGCACGCTTCAGTCATGGTTTCCTTGAGCCCTCAAAAGAGGGATCTTCCTGGGATCACCAGATCCCTTCTTAGAAGTCAGCTCAAGGCATCTGCTGGAAAAGACCTCTCTTAGGTAGAAGCTACCCAGAGCTTCCTTGCTTGGCTTTCTCAGTGAGTCTTTTTACACCCAAAAACAGCACTGGGCTAAAGGCCTTTGAGAAAACAGTTAAAAGTGAGCTCTTTCTGTCTCCCATACCACAAATCCTTTCTCTGTGGCCCTGTGCTTTATATTAAACAAAGGTTTAAGGTGAGTTTTGTACCCGCTTGCTGCCCCCAGGTTGAAAAGATTCTTCCTAGTTTGAGCCAGGATACCAGGAATGTGGAAAAGCCAGTGCAGTTTTAATTGGATTAAACTCCCTGTGTCCCTCTACCAGCAGCCTCCTGACTGGCAACTTTCTTGACAGCTTAACTAACAAGATAAGATGCAACAAAGGGGACGTGGCATCTAAAAGGGCCTCCCGCCTTACCTGGGGGAAACACACCTGGGCCAGCTGCGAGTGGCGTGGCGATGGAATAACAGGGAACTGACGACAACCCTCACGCGGATACTGTCCCCACTTCCCAGGCTTTGTGCATTTCTGAGATGAAACTCACACCTGAAATTTTAGCTGCTCAAAGTGTTTGGATTCAACAGGTGGCTCCCTAGCTTGTGGTAGAAACGCCAGAGGGGGAGCAAAGCCACTTCCCTGGTCTTTCATTCCCTCGGCCAAGAAAAATCATAATCTGTCCATCTGGCACATTTGCGAGGGGAAAAAGGGCAATACAAATTTTCCTTAATAAAATAATGCCGGCTGTTAGAGAGCAGCCTTGCCGATGTCTCTTGATGCCCTGCTCCCACGGGTCTGGTGGGCACGGGGCCAGGGTGCGGGCAAGTGCAATTGGAGACATTAGTTCCACCACCTTAGGTACGGTAGCAAAATAATATTTGATAAATGAAAGTAAATCCAAGCAGACACAATTTCCAAATAGTCTTTAGAAGTACCTGTCACTTCCAGACTCTCTTCCGAAGCGGAAGCCATGGTGAAAGAATCCATTTTACAGCTCCTTCCAGACAGAAGATTTCCGTGCGCCCTCAGAGAATTCAGTGTTTCCAGAAGGAGAGTGACAATCTCATTTTCATGAGAATCGGGCACTCTCTGTGAAAGCTCCTTTCAGGAAGTTCTTACCCGAAACCAGAGAGGGTGGATGCTTGCACCCTCATTTAAGAAGCCCTAAGAGAGATGGTGACCCCCGAAGTAATGCCCCACACAAACAGAAGAGCTAAGACCTCAGACACCTTTCATGGGAAGATACCCATGTCATGCCATTATTAGAGCTAAAGTTTAAACCCAAATGCCCCTGAGAGGGGTTGCTGCTCTTCAGAATCCCCACCAGGGTGTATGGGGCTTCTATTTGATCCCATTCTAAGGGCAGGCTTTGATATTCTGGACAGAATGAAGAGGTAGGAATACAAGGGAAGATGTAGTCTAGTGATCCAAAGATGAACTGGATTTCTTGACTGTATTTTTCACTTACATGTAATAGATCTGGTGATTTGGGGAAGTTTGAATCAAGAGTCCCAGTAAACAAATTAGAGAAAGGGGAAGAAAACAAAGATATGAAAATAAAATTAAAACGCCCTGGGGGGGTCTAATTTGACATAATTAAGAGTAGCATAATATTCTGACTTTTCCATGGTTTAGGTTTACTGTACCCAATAATACTGAAGCCAATGACTGTTGTAGATGTGCTGGGAAACTCGACTGCATTAGAGTCAGAAGTGGTAGAGTGGAAAGGGGTCAGGACATCTGTGTTCCAGGCCTAGTGTAGTGTAATAGTTATGTGACCCAAGTTTCATCAGTTAAAATAGGGTAAGTACCTGCTCTGTCACTGGCACCATATTACAAACATCTGAATATTCCATCTAGGTCGATCCATCTAGACAGCTTCAGTTTGTTCACAATACCTGCTTCTTATCGTGAGGACCAGATTTAACAATGCGGGAGAAGCAGTCAACCTTCCTCTCCCTCTCTCCCTCTCTCTCTCTCTCTCTCTCTCTCTCTCTCTCTCTCTCTATTTTTTTCTTTTTGTTTTTGTTGATAAATTCTCCAGTGTACCCCCTCTGTTCCTTAGTTTCCTCAGGTGTCACATGTGGATAATGGTAGTACCCAACCGTATAGGGTTGTTGTGAAGATTTAATAAACAAATTCATTTTAATGTCTAAGGAAAGTACATGGCATGTTGTAAACAGCAATCAGTGATCAATTTTTATTAGGTGCTAACATTGCAGCTATTCGATGATGTCTAAACACATTGCGTCCTGGTAAGGACTGGGTCTGAGAATACAGGATTCTCTGCTGTCCCTTATTTTCTTGTTTGTCTTTAAGCAATAAGGAATTTGATCTTAAGATGAACTTCAACAGCAGAACGCAGTAGGAAAAGCATAAATGAATGAGAAGCAAACCAATCCACTGAAGCACCTGGTGATACGGGTCATCCTGACACAAGTGATGGGCAGGAGGTAGTGGTCAGCTTTTTCCCTTGGAAAACTTCTCCAACATAAGCCTCTGGACTGGTGTGCCACCATCTTAAGAAAACAAACCCAGACAGCTCTACCTTGGACTGCTGGAGGAGCTTCTTGCCAACAACTATGAATCAGGGGAAAAAATCCAAACAGAAAAAACCAACCAACCAACCAAACAAACAAAATGAAAACAGCCCCCATCCCCTGAAAAACAAACCTGAAACAAGATTTGTTTCCCCACAGCTCTAAAGTCTAGAAAGCCAGGCCTTAGTGGAAGGAGATGGAAGGGTAGTTTATGGTTATCTTACCCTACAAACCTTTGAAAAATAAAATATGAAATGCTGGGATTCTGACTGATGGCAACTGATAGAAAGAAGAAAACGCTTAGAGTAGGTGTGAGTCTGTGAACCCATAGTGGGCGTGTGGATTGACTTCAGGGGTCTCTGACAGTTCTAAAATTATAAGCGAAATTTAGTTGGTGTATGCATGCATTTTTTGTAAAAAGGGTTTATAACTTTCATCTGATGTTCAAAGAGGTCTGAGACTTCAAAATTGTAAGAGCCCTGGATTAGGGAACAGTACACTTAGGTTTATAAATACGGATCATTATTGTTTTTATCTTCATGTTGCACAAGAAAGTTCCCAAAGTACCTGACAAGATCTTGGCATCATGGCAAGAGAGCTGTTGATTCTCATTTTCTTGAGTGCCAGCAGGAACTGCAGGTATGGGAGGGGCCTGGGTCCCTGGCTTCCATGAGGAGTTCAGTTTGCTTTTCTGGTGTTGACTGGGCATAGGAACTTCTGGCTCTGCCCCTAGACTCTGTGCAAATCATCCACCAGTGACCACAATTTTAGCCTGAAAGTGATCTGAGTTCTCAGAATGGCTCCCACTTCCGTTGGAGTCCTCTCTAATACTTGCTGAGGAAACCATTGGCCTAAAGTTTCCTTTCAATTCATGTCTCAGACTTTACCTTGAGACACTGTGACTATCCCCTTCCATTGGTCCCAAGGAGGATGGGGTGAGACTATGAATGACTCATCACAACCCATTTCCCTCCTGGAGACCCACTAAGAGCAAGTGAGAAAGGACGTATTTTATACAAAGTGTCTTATGTTTGACATAGTATGGATAATCTTCCTTAAAATTAATATCTGTCATTAATGAAGCTTATGTTGATGGTGGCAAGCATTATATAAGGCACTATACAGACATTTTTCCATTTAATCCCTATAACAACCCTATGTGATTGGTATAATTAGTTTGGTATAATTGGTAAATCAGTTTTCAGAAAGTGAGTCAGGGCCCAGAGAGGTTCAGTAACTTGTCCAAGGTAACACAGGTAGCAAACAACAGAGTTGAAATGCATGCCACAGTCTGTATAACTTCAAAACCCAAGATTTTAACCACTATTCTGCCATAATAAGTTATTTCTATTAGATTGTAAAGCAGAATTGTTTGGTTTTGAAAGGATCTTTTCTAAACCGCCTGCACGTTCCCCTGATTGAAGAAGTAACTCCTCCTTCTGGACCTCTAAACTGTGAGTTACAAACCCAGTTACTGAAAGGTAGGAGACATGGGAATGAAGTAAGCTGAGTGGCACCTTGAAACTGGCTCTTTGTATCAGCTAGGATCACATTTAAAAATTAACAGAATAGATGAAAGACTGCATCTTAAATAACTAAGACTTGGATTTTCACACTTAACAAGAAGCTTATAGGTGGACAATCCATGGCTGGTATAATTCAAATATGCCCTCAGAGACCAGCCTCGCATCTTCCTGTTTCACCATCCTTAGCCTGTGGCTTCTGTCCTCATGGTCATAAAATGATTGCTATGCTTCCAGCCATTGTGTTTATGTTCCAAGAAAGAAGGACAAAAAGCAAACAGAGCGCATGCCAGCTAGGTCTGTCCCCAGACCCAGTCACATGGCCACACCCAGCCTGGGGAAACTGGGGAGGTGAGTACTGGTGCTGGGCGCATCACCATTCAAAATAACAAAGAGGCTCTGTTAGTGAGGAAGAAGTGGAGTATAGTCGCTGGCCTGGCAACTACGGAAGCAGCAACACTTTGCAAAGGGAAGCAGCCTCAAGGCAATTGAGCAGAAGCTCCTGTTTTCTGCAGCTGCAAGTCAGGGCTGTCACATTGTTAGTTACATCACCTGGCACCACAAACCTTGGGATAAAGCCTACAGGGGACCTGCATATTTTATGGCCCCAGGTTGTGTGTTGTGTCAGATATAAAGGACTCACTAAAGAAACTGGACTCAGTGCAATTCAATTACAAAAGCATGGGCTTGAATTTAGAAGACCCGAGTTCAAGTCCCTCATCTGCCATGTGCCACCTATATGAACTTAGGCAAGTCATCAACCTTAAGTTCTTCATGTGAAAGCGAGGGTGATAATATTACCTCAGTCATGCATTGCTGTGAGGTTTAAATGAGATGATGCATGTAAAGAACCCTATGGAAAGTTGAGCGTCAGTATTACCTGTGATGATGATGGTTTTCATCTGAATAGCACTCAACTTGGTCACTTTAATTTGCTTTGTTACAGAGGTCACTTCATCTTGATAAACTTACGTTTAAGCCCTTGCTCAGCACGAAGCCTTGTGCTGGGCGCTGATGTTATAGAAAGTGTGATCTGCAGGCTTGCCATGGACATCCTTGGGGGTGCTCACGTCTCACAGTCTGTTCTCCCTTTCGGATGTGCCGTCCCCATCTTCCTCTCCAGAATAATTCCTCTTTGGAACTCAGTATTCCACTCCAGAGCATCTTCTTCAGGGTCCTCCCTCCCCAAGTCCTCCTGAGACCTTCTACGCCATTGGCTTCCATGAAACTGCATTGTCTTAGTTCATCTCCGGTTTTTCTTCTTTTTTGTTTTTGTTTTTTTCATTTTGTCTCTTTCATAGACTCCTTTCCTTCCACTAGTGCCTGGAGTGTAGAGATTCCCTGGCTTGGGCTGGGTCTCAGCCACGACTCTTCTTAGCTGATAAACCCCATGGGTTAATCTCAGGCACATTCATGATTTCTTCTACTTCAGGATGCTGATGACTCGCTAATCTGTACGCAGGGATCAGACCCGTGTCAGAGCTTCAGAACCATGCATCCGATGGCTTGCTGAGCGCATCTCCCATGGCTATTCCAAACCACTGCAAATGCAGGCTATTCAAAAGGGAACTCTTGGGCTTCCCTGGTGGCGCGGTGGTTGAGAGTCCACCTGCCGATGCAGGGGGCAGGGGTTCGTGCCCCGGTCCAGGAGGATACCACGTGCCGCGGAGCGGCTGGGCCCGTGAGCCTTGGCCGCTGGGCCTGCACGTCCGGAGCCTGTGCTCCGCGGTGGGAGCGGCCGCGGCGGTGAGAGGCCCGCGTACCGCAAAAAACAAAAGAGAACTCTTTCTCATCCTGTGGACTTGGTCCTACCTCTATGGTCTCAATTTTATCTCCCTGCTATTGTTACTGTGCCCAGGCTTGCGATGGCCAATAAATCGGGAGACGAGGTGCTGGGGCAAGGACTAGCGACTTTATTCGGAAAGCTGGGAGTCCAAGGATATGGTGGACTAATGTCCTAGAGAACCATCTTGCCTGGGTTTGGATGCTGGTTTCTTTCATGGAACAAAGAGGAGGAAAGAGGAGGATGTAAAGTAAAAAGGCCATAAGTCGAGGCAAATAATTCCTGGTTTCAGCCGGACTCTGGGAGGGGATGTGTTCATTTCTTTTTTTTTTTTTCCTGCAGCCATTCATAGGTGGGCCTGGTCAGGATGTTTCCTGTGAGCTAAACAAAGGTATTTTAGTTTTACATTCAGGCCTGGGGGGGCCAGGGTTCCTGAGACGGGGCATTATGTTTACTTTAAGCTCTAGGCAACATCCCTTTAGTGATTAACTTGGAGCAAAAGCCATAGAAGACAAAGGTTAAAGTAAAAGAAACAGATGGAATAGGGAGTCAGATCTGTTCTTCCCTATCACTCTACCATCTACCCAGTCGTCTAAGCTAGGAACCACCTGGTCAGTCCTTGTCTTTTTCTATTTTTCTCCCACATCCAATCACTTGTTGTATGTTAGCTCTAACTTTTTATTTCTCTTCTTTGCCATAACCATCGCTGTTGATTTAGAAGCTCCGGCTTCTAAATCAATATTTTAACAGTTTCCTATTTCACTTCCAGTGTCATTCTGCTGATCGCAGCTGCCAAAATAAGGGTGACCCGACTAAAGTGAAATCCACCAAGTCCATCCCTCACTGAGAGCCCTTTGGCAGCCCCCTGTGATGTCCTCACACTGACCATTTCCACCGCTCACTTTCTACTGCAGAAACTATACACTCAGGGCATCTGTGAGTTGCCCAGGGCCTCCTCCTGTGTGGGACCTCTCTGTTTTGTCCTGTGTGCATGTTTATGACCCTCAGCTCACAGCACCTGCATTCCTCGGTCTAGGGCTCAATCTACTGGGCTGTACTCAATATTCCCTACATATTTTTGTTGAATAGTTTAGATAGATTATTTTCCTCTTAGACAGTTAAAATACTTGGTAGCCTGTTTAACACTCAAATGACTTCACTGAGGTCTAAGTTTATGAAGACTAGGTTTTTTTGTCCCGCAGATTCTGTAAACTTGGTGTATAACATTCCAAGGGAGAGCCAGGTAAGGACATGACGATTAGAAGATTGGTCAGAATTCCTGAGTATGTACTTGGCCTCCATCTGGATCTTTTTTCTCCCACTGATGTAGCAGAACCCATTAATATCAAGGGATTGAGTGGTTAAAATTCGTCACTCTGCAAGACTGTGGGTAGGAAAAGTATGCCCTTGGTGTTCACCTTCCTAAAAGGCACAGACACCCTCACTACGCACGTGATGACATCATCCCTTTGCGCTTGTATAAACGGACTAGATTAAGGAGATTAAGAAGGGAGTGGGTCAGAGGTGAAAGTGATTGAGGGGCAGTGGAGGGGAGGACCCCTCCCATCCTCTGAAAAGAGTCAGCGCTCGTATCTTTACATGTACTTAGGACAGAGAAGCAGGTAGATTTCTGAGTCACAACCTCTGCTGTGGGCTCTGAGTTCAGTTTTCAGCTGTGATTCTAGCAGAAGGAGAGTAAGGCTCGTAACCATGTGGGGCTCTTGCTTTTCAGTCAAAGAGGATGGAGAACCATAAGGCCCTTCTCACCAGAGGACACAAAAAAGCCTATGAAATGCCTTTGAAGATAGTGAGGGGGAAAATAATGCTACCTAAACTTCATGGTTAAGTGCATGACATATTAAACCACCCTCGTACGGGGCTGACATGCTAATGGATAGTTCCAGCTTTCATTTCAGGTTTTTAGATACCTACAGCGAACGGATATGCATTCTATAGAGTATATAAGAATGTCAGGCTTACATATTACGTTTTCTAATTTTTAAAGAGGTTATCAGAATGTGTAGATACCTCTTTCCCTTAATAGAGATGTTCCTAGCCAGTTGTCAGTTCATTCCAGCAGCCAGTACAATCTGTTAAAAAATGCAAATCTATCCGTAGCATGTTCTGGTTTGAAACCCATCAGTATTTACAGGATGAGGTCCAAGCCTAACAAATAAAACCATTTACTTTCTTTTGTTTCTTTTTTAAGATTATATTCCTTTATAGGTTATTACAAGATATCGAATATAATTCCCTGTGCTGTGCAGTAAGTCCTTGTTGCTTATCTAAAAACCGTCTGCTTTCTGGGCTCTAAGTATATATTTCTGTGCTTACTTCTCTCTCCCACCCAATTTTGTGTTCTGCATCACATACAAGTAATATATACACACATGCACAAAGGCACACACACAAACACAGGCACATGGGCGCAATCCTACACAAGAACACTCATATATACACACGGGCAAACATAAGATACACACGGGCATGCGTATAAGACACATGGACACACACAAAAGGACATGCACGCAAGCAAGTACACAGGCACACTCATGGGTACACAGCACACAAACATGTGTATACACAGGGACACCAGAAATGCACACAGGTGCACACATGAGGACACATATGTATGCATACACGCAGGCATGTATTCACATACAGGCACACATACAAGAACACACATGGGTGCAAACACAGACATTCATGGGACTACATAGAAGGCACACACATGCAGACACGGACATCCGAGGATACACACACCCTACACTCTAGCTCACGCAGATGAATCCTTGTTCCTTCCTGTGGGATAGCCTTTTATTTGGTTCATTAGCTAATCAGGCTTCTTGCTTTTCCCAATGGCAGATGAATGCTACTCTCATTTTAGCTGATTTGCAAAAGCAACTGTATCTCGTCCTCACCAAGCACACAGAAACCTTCATCACAGATATTAGTCAGGAAGCATCATTTGAATTCGCCATTGTTCAGAAATGCGTCTTTACAGAGCCTACACATTCCCCTAGATCAGGGGTGTCCAAAAGAAATACAATGAGAGCCATGGACTTAAGGCATGTGTGTCATTTAAAATTTTCTAGCAGCCATCTTGAAAACAAAACAGAAAGAAAATGAGTAAAATACATTTTAGTAATGTATTTTATTTAATCTGTTACAAAATGCTGTCATTTCAACATGTAATCACTATAAAATTATAAATGAGATTTTTTTACATGATTTTGTGTATTTTACACTTAGCATATCACAATTTAGTGTGTATTTTACACTTAGCATATCACAATTTGGACCAACTGCATTTCAAATGTCAATAATCACACGTGGCTGGTGACTTCTACATTGGACTGTGCAGCAAAGACTGTCAATCTTCTCTGGATCAGATGGACCAGTTGAGAGACAGGCACTGATGGTGGGGAACCTTAGGGACTAACAGAGCTTCACCTCCAGCAGATCTTAATACAGAACCTAGGGCATGGCTTTTGCAAGCTTACATAATACCTTGTTTTTCCCTTTTTATTTTTCTTCTGCTTAATTTTTTAAAGTTATTTTAATGTATTTTGCCTTGCCACGTTAAATGCCTTGTTATAAGCCATTTTAAGGTATTCTTTGTTTATTGTTGGTCTTATAATGAAACAAGTTTAAAAAAAATAGAAGACCGAGAAGATACTCATTCTCTTCCATAGTCCTGTAATTCTCCATGTTTGTCTCCCGGGAAGGCCATTCTGGGTCTCTTCTGCCCTCCCCATGGCCAGGAGCTCCATGTTTTGTGCACTCAAGGGCTTGCTGTACAGTCCGTTCTGCGATAAAACTAAGGATAGTACCATGGACGTGCGCCTAAAAATCACTGTGCTATGTAAAATCAAGCAATGAAAACCACAGGACTTATAGGAAAAACAGGGTTAGGGACACAACATTCCAAAACCTTGTTAAGTGACTCATTAACACAAAAATGATAGAAACCTAAAGAAAACAGCCACGTTGTTTTACACATGCAAAGTGGCCAAGAAATACATAAAAACGACAACAAATATGGCACTTGACCTTGAAAAAGACCTGGAGTTTGCCTGTGGAAGTGGAAGAAGTCTGGAGAGTTCAGCTTGTGAGTTAAAGTGAAGTGGAAAGAGACGGGCTATCTGGAGTTTGAGGAAAAGTTGTGACTCCAGAGGGTGACGTGTGTGGTTCAGGGCCCACTCCATGACCTGAGGGAGGGATGCTTGTTTAGATGTGTGTGTGTGTGTGTTTGGATATTTCTACACCACTCAGTTAATCTCAGTGCAGTTTTTTTGCACTCATCTAGTGTTTCTTGCAAACGAAATCGCACATAATCAGATACGAAATTCACATTATGTGCAAATCATTCCCTAATATGACAATCGTTGGAACAAATTCACCATTTTGAAAATAAGCATTATAGCATAACTGACTGTAGTTATTTCTTTTTTTTTTTTTTTTTTTTTGGGACAAATTCACCATTTTGAAAATAAGCATTATAGCATAACTGACTGTAGTTATTTCTTTTTTTTTTTTTTTTTTGCGTTACGCGGGCCTCTCACTGTTGTGGCCCCTCCCATTGTGGAGCACAGGCTCCGGACGCGTAGGCTCAGCGGCCAAGGCTCAAGGGCCCGGCCGCTCCGCAGCACGTGGGATCTTCCCGGACCGGGGCACGAACCCGTGTCCCCTGCATCGGCAGGCAGACTCTCAACTACTGCGCCACCAGGGAAGCCCGACTGTAGTTATTTCTATGATCACCATACAGGCATGTGTTTATGTATTATCTGGTCTAGACTGTGAATTCCTTGACGGTAAGAATCCTGTCTCATCTTTGTATCATCTGTCTCTCCCTGATACACAGAGAGTATTCAATGGGTCATTCAAATTTTGTTAATCTAAGTTATATTTGACTGCCTCGTATTAAAGTTTGAATTCTTCTGGGGCAAATACCACACTGTCGTGTACATCTTCAAGCCATCTTTCTGTGTGAAACTTGCTAATTTCGGAATGGAGTGTGCCGAAGCGTGTGCAGTGGGTATACTCACCACCCTCTGCCGTTCCCTTATATCTGGGAGACTTAGCCCGTCCTCAGAAAATGTCAACGGCTCGTCAATGGATCCAGTGTCTTCACAGAGCAGACTCAGGGGAGCCAAAGCAGGCTACGGGAACAATGGTCGACACTGTTCTTCCTAGTAGTTCTCTGGTCCCTCCCCCAGCATGGAAACACTTATGGGGCTGCTTTCCAGACCAGGACCAAGCCCTCAACGGCCCAGTAAAAATGCTTCTGCTCGGGATCGAGGTAATAAAACTAGTGAAAGCAGCACTCTTTTCCCATTGGCTAGGCTGGAATCATTCCTCATGTTGGGCACATGGGCGAGTGGAAATTCGAATAGAGAAATTAGAACATCAGGTCACTGACCCACACTGGAAACACTCACAAAGCCCAGTGTCCTTCCTACACAGGTAAATTGCATAGACAAACAGTAAAAGAGATGAAAAACCCAGCTGAATCCAGAAAAATCGCTTTATTTTGTTTGCATAATACCAAAACGTTTCTCCCTTTTTAATTTATAGTTTCGGAGTCTTACAGAGAATCTGAATATCCATGCGTGTGTCATTGCCCTCTACTGGATAAACTGGGTAATGTTGCTTCACTCCTGTCCCTATATTATATCAAACAATAACTCATACTTGCCTAGCATTTGATCTTTTTATTTGTCAAAATGTTTTTACACATAACATTTTAATTCATTCCGATAATAATGCTTTGAAATAATTAAGCTATTTTCACTCCCATTTTACAGATGAAAAAACTGAGGCAGAGAGGTAAATGTACTCACTGAACATAAACATTTCAGAGAAGCAAAATGCAAAGAACTGTGCTAGGCAATTTACAAAGATGAATAAGATGGAATCTGCTCTCTGGGAGCTTATGATGTATTGCAGATAAGATTCATACACAAAGAACTAAAAGGAAAATAAAATTTGTGATATATGAATAAATGAAACAAGGAGGTATTGGTTGCCCACTCTGTGCCAGGTGCTCGTATATGTTACTTTAGTTTTTCCTCTTAACGACCTTTTTGGTATGTATTAATATTATGTGTCCTGTTTTACAAAACAGGACAGAATTGAGGTTGTGTGCACATAAGTCATTTGTCTGATGCCCACAGCAAAAAATACCAAGGGAAATGAGAGAGAATTTGCCACTGGTGCAAAGTGAGCAAGGCTTCATGAAGGTGGTGGCATTCGATCTGGGGCTTGAACGATGGGCAGAAGGATGCAGATGTTCAAGGGAAGCTGTGCTCACAATGCGAGCAAACTGTGGGGCTCACTCGAGGGCAGCAGGTCCTGCAGACAGAGTGGAACTTGGGCTACAAAAAAAGGAGCTAGTCCTGATGCAGAATGTGTATCCAAAGGGAGTCTGCCAGGAGCAAGTGGGAAAGCCAGGGTCCTGGCTTCAGATCCGTGCTGGCAGGAGGTGGCGGTGCCCTCCTGTATGAGCGCTGAGGCTGTGGTGATGGGGCCACCGCTTCTTCTGCTTATGGATGTGGTCACAGGTCAGTGGGAGGCTGGTGTGGGAAGCACAAGCAGACCATGCAGGGTGTGCTCCTGGGAATCAGGAAGGAGTGTCACATTGCTGGGGAAAATCGAAAATCATTCACTTTCACGTTAGAAGTTGCTGAACTGTGGCACCTCCTCTTTCTTTAACAACCTGGACCACCAGCCTAAAAAGCGGCATGTGAAAAAATCAAATTGAAGACGCTGGAGCCAATGAAACAGGGCTCTTTTTGTCCTTTGACTGTTATGACAAGCCTCATTGAATAGAAGACGTGCGTGATTTTTGCCTAGAGTTTTCCTTTTATGCCCAACAATTTCGCAAGCCCTCCAGAGTAAACCCTCACCATCCTCCATGTATTCTGTTTCTGGTGGCCTCCCAGAGAGTCCCAGGGACAGAATAAATGATAGGAGCTGCAGAGAGTTATCAGAGCTTACAAGGCCATGGCCCTGCTGCCAGAGGATGAAAAGGGTGAGGCCAGGCATTTGAAAGACACAGGAGACGCAGAAAAGCTAAGACAGATTACAGAAATGAGTCTAATCCTTTGTTTGCTAAAGGAAGAACTGGGTTAGAAATTTTTTTCCTCTGCAACTTTTCTGTTGTAACTCCTCCAAACCCCTGAGATAGTAAAGTAAGCAAGAAAGAAAGGTGAGAGAGACAGAGAGATACGTACATATGACAGACAGAGGCAGAGAGAGATAAACAAAGATAGCATATAGACAAAAATGGAGTAATCATGACACTACTGTAACTTTTCTTAAAGCAATGGCCTCTTCCACTGACTCTGTGTTTTTTTTTCTTGAAGTATAGTTGATTTACAATGTGTTAATTTCTGCTGTACAGCAAAGTGACTCGGTTATACATATGTGTGTGTGTGTGTGTATGTATATATATACACATTCTTTTTTATATTGTTTTCCATTATGCTTTATCCCAGGACATTGAATATAGTTCCCTGTGCTACACAGTAGGACCTTATTGTCCATCTATTCTACATGTAGTAGTTTGCATCCGCTAATCTTAAATTCCAAGTACATCTCTCCCCCACCTCCCATCCCCCTTGGCAACCACAAGTCTGTTCTCTATGTTCATGAGTATGTTTCTGTTTCATAGAGAGGTTCATTTGTGTCATATTTCAGATTCCACATATAAGTGACATCATATGGTATTTGTCTTTCTCTTTCTGACTTCACTTAATATGATCACCTCTAGGTCCATCCATGTTGCTGTACATGGCATTATTTCATTCTTTTCTATGGTTGAGTAATATTCCATTGTATATATGAACCACATCTTCTTTATCCATTCTTTCATCGATGGACATTTAGATTGTTTCCACGTTTTTGCTATTGTAAATAGTGCTGCTATGAACATAGGGGTGCGTGTATCTTTTTTTTTAATTTTATTTATTTAGTTTTATTTTTTAAATTAATTTTTATTGGAGTCTAGTTGATTTACAATGTTGTGTTAGTTTCTGCTGTACAGCAAAGTGAATCAGTTATCCATATACACATATCTACTCTTTTTTAGATTCTATTCCCATATAGGTCATTACAGAGTATTGAGTAGAGTTCCCTGTGCTATCGCAGCAAGATCTTTTTTGACCCACCTCCTAGAGTAATGGAAATAAAAATAAACAAATGGGACCTAATTAAACTTAAAAGCTTTTGCACAACAAAGGAAATCATAAACAAAATGAAAAGACAACCCAAGAATGGAGGAAAAATTTGCAAACAAAGCAACTGACAAGGGATTAATCTCCAAAATATACAAATAGCCCATGCGGCACAATATCAAAAAAAAAAAAAACCCAATCAAACAACGGGCAGAAGATCTAAATCGACGTTTCTCCAAAGAAGACATACAGATGGCCAACACGCACATGGAAGGATGCTCAACATCACTAATCATTAGAGAAATGCACATCAAAACTACAGTGAGGTATCACCTCACACTGGTCAGAAGGGCCATCATCAAAAAGTCTACAAACAATAAAGGCTAAAGAGTGTGTGGAGAAAAGGGAACCCTCCTATACTGTTGGTGGGAATGTAAATTGGTACAGCCCCTATGGAGAAGAGCCCCTATCCTACTCCTGGGCATATATCTGGAGAAAACCATAATTCGAAAAGAGTCATGTAACTGAATGTTCATAGCAGCACTATTTACAACAGCCAGGACATGGAAGCAACCTAAATGTCCATCGATGAAGGAATGGATAAAGAAGATGTGATATAAATATACAAAGGAATATTACTCAGCCATAAAAAAGAACAAAATAATGCCATCTGCAGTGACATGGATGGACCTAGAGATTACCATACTGAGTGAAATAAGACAGATAGAGAAAGACAAGTATCCTATGATATTGCTTATATGTAGAATCTTAAAAAAATGGTACAAATGAACCTATTTACAAAACAGAAATAGAGTTACAAGTGTAAAAAACAAACTTATGGTTACCAAGGGGGAAAAAGGGAGAGGGGAGGGATAAATTGGCAGACTGGGACGGACAAATACACACTACTCTATGTAAAATAGATAACTAATAAGAACTTGCATGTATTTCTTTGAATTATAGTTTTGTCTAGATATATGCCCAGGAGTGGGATTGCTGGATCATATGGTAATTCTATTTTTAGTTTTCTGAGGAACCTCCATTCTGTTTTCCGCAGTGGCTGCACCAACTTACATTCCGACCAACAGTGTAGAAGGAAGGGTTCCCCCACTCACTCAGTCTTGACCGTCAGTTAACACACCAGGCTAAGACAGTACATTCAGTTCTTTATTCCATGCATATTTATTGAACACACTTTCCACTTCTCCATTTGTTTATTCTATTCTAAGAATCTATTGCATACCAACTAGGTGCCAGAAACTGTCCTAGGAGTGGGGAAAACACAGGTAGATAAACAACCCCTTTTCCCTTAACCAGTCCAGAGCCTTTGTCTCTCTGCCTGCTGCACGTGTGAGATGTCTGACAAAAGGATTGCATTGCTTGGGTGTTGCCTCATCTTCAGGAGCGCTGGGACCTGGGAGCACTAGTGCAGCCACTCTGCTGGAATGACCAGGGCAACTGACAACTGCAAGCCAGAGGATATTTTGTGACTCTTTGTCCTTCTTGTTAAAATCTATCCAAAGCTTTGAGTTTGGGAGAAGGAAACGCGCCACTGGCATCCAAAACATGAAGGCAGCAGAGTCCCGGTTCTCGTCTCTCTGGCTGAGCAATAGGCTTTTCTCATCTTCAGCTCACCACTGCCATTCGCATCACCGCTGCCTTTATTGTTAGCCAGACCCATAGAGGGAATGCTGCTAAAATGAGTTTCGTTTCTTGTTCAGTTATTGACATGCCGCGCTTCCTCTCTCCATCCTGCCTGAGACATGTTTTGGAAGAGATGAGGCTTGAGCGAGTGGTCGACATTGAATTGGGAGGCAGCTGAGAGCTGCACTGTGGCCTCATATCATCAGGAAAGGCAAACTGAAGTGGATGGGGCTATGTTTATCCTTTAAAGTAGAAAAATAAACTAAGAGCAGCAGTCCTTTCCTGTTGGTGCCCTTCACCAGCAGTTTTGTCTTGCTTTCATAGAAGTGGTTCTCATCCTTCACAACATGGAAGATGTCTAAGCAGGATAAAGTTCCAGGGATGTCACAAAATGGGATATTTTCCTGTGGTTTGAGCATTTATCCAAAAAAATGTGGATGGAGGAGAGTTGGGCAATGATATAGAGCTAAAGCCAGCACTTCCAGAATTTGGGTGGGGGTTTCTTTTAAAAATCTACTGAAATTTACCAGAATTTCTTCTATCACCAAGCTCTATACACAGACTGACTTCAAAATTGTCTATTCAATTAGTGCTTCCCAGATTTTGGATTTCAAGCATTTTTTAAAGGAAAAAAAAAGTCAAAACAATACATGAGGAACTGACACAGAGTACCAATTCTGAGTTTACTTTTCTAGGGAAAAAAAAAAGAGTTCACAAAATAGACACAGCTACTATCCACTGGCACCTGGTCATTTCCTGATGGACATTTAATATCTAAAAAGGAGGAAGGAAACAACTTCATAGAAATGGAGAGTCCCTTCAATTTAATCAATTTAGGTTTGGAAAAACTCACAACTTTGGCTTTGTGTTTTTCATTTTGCGGAGGAACCAGAGATGGATCACGGTAGACCAGCTCTAGACCAGCCTGCAGTAACCCCTGGCCTGACTTACGAGTTCCAGTAATCTGGAAGGAGGCTGTCCAGTGCTGGGAACAGGTCCACACAGGTCTTCCGAGATAGAACTGTGGCTCTAGAACAGGTAGAATCTTCGATAAGTTACTCTGAACCTCACATTCCTCATCTATAAAACGGGATGCTGCGATTTGCCTTGGGAACAATTCTGCCTGTTCAGTCAGTCCGTGGGCTGAAGTACTAAGCAGAGGGCCTCGTCATAGGCCTACAATGAGATTACTTCCCTTATTTTCCTCCCTTTTTTTTTTTTTTATACAAAAAGACCTGAACCTATTTCTATCCCCTAGGACACATGAAAGAACAACTTGTACTTAGGAGGTACCCAATAAAAGTTTGCTGAATTGAATTTGTATGTCTCACAATGTAGCATTTGTTACAAACTGCCTTATTAGTAATTGCCCCCTGTCTTATCTTCCTTTCGAATTCTATGCACCTTTTGGATTAAGGATGGTTCCGTCCATTTTACTACTATCACCCTCCTGCCATAGAGTCCGGGACAGTGCAGGTTACATCCTAAAGGCTCTGTAAGTACTTGAGAATCAGTCACTGGTTAAAACAGATGGGCTGCTCTATTCTCTGGGTGCACTGAAAATCCCCAAGTAATGTGTGTGTGTGTGTGTGTGTGTGTGTGTGTGTGTGTGTGTGTGTGCGCGCGCGCACATGTACTCGTTCTCATGGGTCTTTTATTTCTAGAAATCTCAGTCCACCTTGGAACTCCAGCGATAATTCTGAGTTTACAGACATTCAGCAAGGATGATCAGATTGCACTTTTGGAAAAATCTATTTCAAGTTTGATAGCTTATGTGCCAAGGGCAAGGGTTCTTTCTTTTGCTACTAATAACTCAACAGGGGTGGCAGGCAGCAGCACTGCTTACGTGTTTGGTTTCTTCATTCTTCACCGGTGAAGCACTATTACCTTGTATAGGCGACTACATTTTACTTACTTAGTGGTGATCTGATTACCTTGATCTTAAGCATTTTAACCTTGTGCTATCCAGGCCCACAGAGAGTTGGACGAAATGAGAAGAGCCCGTGGAAATACATATCTAATTTTATATTGCAGTTGTATTGGTAATTGCAACTTAACCAGCTTTCCTGTTAGTTCTGGAGGGAAGTGAAATTATATGCAATAATACGATGTTTGGAGAAATGGATATGATGCATAACACAAGAGGCTTCCTTGATGAAATAGCTTGTACTAAGTACATATATGGAAGTCTAATAAATAAGTTATTAAGGATAATTTGTTCAATAGTCGGTAACAAAGTAACTGGGAAGGATCACCCAGGAGGAGTGTGCTTTGTCCCCACTTCCTTCTGAATTAAAATGGTGTCTTTCCTTTAGTGTGTCTTTGGTAGAACCAATCATGTCGATACTAGGAAATTCTCAAGGAATGATTCCATGGTACTGGCAATCTGAACTCGGTTACTAAGATCAGTGTTTTCTTTTTTATCATCTTGAATACTGTAGTTTGATCAAGAGATTTTGAACAAACAACTCCAGTGATTATAGCGCTGGTGTTGAATGATGTGAGTCCCATCAGGTTTTGGAAAGTGTCCTCTGTGACCCACAGAAGAGTAATCAAGCTTTCTGTCATCCAGTTTGTTGCTCTGTGATATTTACTGAGTGTCTGTTTTGGCTGGTTCAGCATTATTCAACTCAAAGTCTTAGTCCTAGTGCCAATTCTTACTCAGCAGATGAGACAATCAAAATGCGAGTATGAAAGTGAAAAAAATACGTAAATGGAAGCACCAGAATAAATCTGATGAATTCCTATTAACCTCTCACTCAGCTCACAATATTGGGACCAAAGGACCTTTTAGAGGGAAGAGGACAGTTTTCCTTCATAAACATGCCATGAACCAGTCTAATTTGCTACTAACAATTTGTTATGTAGTTCTCATCTTTGAATTTATCTAAACCCTTCCTGCACCTACTTTTACCTTCAGCTCATATAAATAACTGGAATAATGAATTCCACATGTTACCTTATTTGCAGTTAAAGAACTTCCTTTCAAACTTCAAGAATGTTCTTCTAAATTTGCTCTCATGGGGTTGGGGAAAAAAAGATATCTCTAATCATTATCGCCTCTTAATTTCTGTCACTGTCAGATTGCAGCTTCATCATCTTCAAAGTCTGCTTGCCATTGAAAACAACAATAACAACGTTTTGTAGAAACTTTGCCTAAAAGACAGTGTTAGCTAAACGCTCAACTCAGCTGTCACTTATGGAGTTGAAGCTGGTGGCCAGGGAAGAAGATGCAAAGTAGCATGAAATAGAGCTCCAGTTTTCCAGGTGTTCTCAGTTGAGTTAGAGAGACAGAGTATGAACTGATATTATAACACAAATACAGTTGAGTTTTGTAAGAGGTTATGGATGGCAACACAGGTGTGGAAGAAATGCTCTTGAGAGATGGGAATCTGTAAGAGCGGTAAAATTGAGGAGACACTTGAGTTTTAAAGGGAGGGGAAACCTTGTCTAAAAGATAACTTGTGAAAATCAATAAATACAGGGATTAAGAACATGGGGTTTGCAGTCAAAGAGAGCTGAATTTGACATATTTCTGCTGCTTCATAGATGTGTAACGTTGGGCAAATTGCTTTACGTTTTAAAACCAAGCTTTCCTCTGAAATAAAATGAAACTAATACTGCTGTTCTCTTCCTTCTAGTGTTACCGTGAGGTTCACCTCATTCTTTGTGTTTAAAGCCTTTAGCATCATGCCTCATGCCCTGTGAGCATTTATGTGATGAACACCATCACCATCATTACCAGGGTACCAAGGACATAATCATCCAGGTGGAGACCCACAAGTTCTGGCTTCATTCTAAATCTTCAGAAAAGCGTCCGGTTATTCTTTCCTCTATCATGGTCCCCTCCAGCTCTGCACCATAACTTCTTGCCAGACCCCATTTCTAAATTCGTGAAGTTTCCCTTGAGAGTTTCGCATCCCCAACTACAGGTCAGTCTGAGTGAGATTTCAAACATTTTTGCAGTAGATGTTCTGCCTTGTCTTTCCCACTTACGCATCCAATTTAGTCCATGTCTGTTTCATCAGAGTTGTTGACATTGATGTAGGAGGCGGTTGGAGAAGGACAACAGTAATAAGTCATGGGTACAGATACGGACAGGCTGGCTAGATGCCACTCATCATAGCCTTACACTTCATCCTTTCTGTATTAGGAACCATTTATTAACTGAAGAATTAAAGATTTATGTCCAATCCTTTTGTATATTAAGTGCTTTACAACCGTCTTGGTGGTTTCTTAGACTGAAAGGTATTAATTATTCTAGGAGAATGAAATAAAAATGTACAAAATAACTAGCTGCAGATACAAAATCAAAGGCACCGACTGGTAAGGCCTTGGGAGGATAAGTTAAGAGGTAAAGTAAAAGAGACTTGAATTCAGAGCCAAGAAACTGGAGTTCAGGTGTGGCTCCACCTCTAATTAGCTGTGAAAACAGAGCAAGTTCACTTTACATTTTAGGACATTGGAGTGTCATGTCTATACTTCAGGAGTTAGAGTAGATGGTGTCTAAGATTCTTTCCATTTTTATCATTCTATGTGCATGTAAGTTCATAATTCCTCCCTAAACACTCTAAACATTGAATATTACGGCATTGTGGTTGAGGATAAATTCCTAGCATGCATCTTGGAATTGATATCTATGATTTATATACAGTGTCACAATACATTATAATAAATATTAATAAATTTGTTATTTATCTATAAATTTAATATTTATTATAAATATTAATATATTTTTTGCATTGTATCTATGTATCACTTGATAGTTTTTACATTTTTACATATGTTATTTCATAATCAAAACAACACTTTGAGACGTGTTATGCAGGAATTGTTTTCTATTTTTCAAACAAAGACACTAAAGTGAAGCAAGTTAGATGATTCATCCCAAGCCACGCTGCTAACAACACACCACAGAGATGGAACTGAATTCAGTACCCTTTCCCCCAGTCCACACAATGGCTCAGATTCAAATAGAGAAGATAACTTTTTTATGGGTGTTAAGTAAGCTCAACAACTGTACAACCAAAACTTTACCCCAAGCATCATCTCAACGAACCATAGTATCGAATGATGTTAAACAGAAGCTATGACAATCCACAGCTCTCAGGGAGACGGGAATCACTGTTCAGGCTGCTGCTTCGTAAGAACAAAATGAAAAGATCTGATACTCGTCGGTAACTTTATACTTTCCAAGTACACTCAAGTGTATTACTATGCAGAGATTTTACAAGACAAATTAAGCAAAATATTATAGGTGGGAAACGGAAGCTTAGGAAGATGCCATCAGATACAGAAAGCAATAGGGTCAGAGCAGATCAGTTTTCTGACTCCTAAACCCCAGCCTCCCTCCGCTCTTTGGGGTGACCCACTGTCCCAGTTTGCCTGAACCTGACGGATTTCCCAGGACATGAAAATTTGTGTTAAAACTGTAAAATTTGCAGGCAAACTAGGATAAGTTGGTCACTCTACCACCACATTGCCTAAGTTCTGACACATACTGTCGAAATTCCGATTTTTACCAACAGGCAATCAATGGTTAAGTTAACAGGTCTCTGGGATGGTTAAGTGACCCATCTTGTTATCAAGCTGAAACAGGCATGATAATGATAATTGTGTAACCAAGATCTTGATTATGATACTAATCAAAACATTTGCCATAACAATGTCAATTATCATTAAACAGCAATTCCTTACTTACAGTATGGAACCAAGCCAACAATATAATAAGCCACCCACGATGGAGTGAGGGGATGTTGTTGCCTTTGTTCTGGAAAAGGACCACATAAAATAAACTCTATAGAATTATTTATAAACTGATGCAACAATTTGGTTATTTTTTTTAATGGTTAGGTCCTTTAAGTGCACTTCTGCTAATCCCCAAACAGAAAAGTGTCTTTCATCCAGAACAGGAATTGATTATAAAATGTCGTCATTTGAAGAAATGGTACTCTTTCCAGTCATAAATAGAAAACAACTGCCTACCGTTCTTACTATTGTTACTTCTTTTATGGTACTCTAAAGAGTGACCAAATTCTTTAAAACTACATTCAGATTGAGGATGTATTTTTGTTATAGTAGTCTCCCAACTCCGATGTCATTGGTGAATTTATTCCAGTACTGAGCCCTTTTTATCTCTGTCAACTTAGATTAAGTCGAATTAGTTCTCATTTCAATATTGACAAAGATTTTGTTTGACAGCAAGAGTGACCTCTGGTTTCCTCCCAAGGACAATCTTATCTATAGAACGAATCATAAACTCTCTGTGAGAGGAAGGCTGAGACATTGATGGTGTTTCTATTTAGACTGAGTCAGAGAACACAAGGAAAAGGGCTTAAAATCATGGCACAGGACAAACACGTTAGACAGAAGGAAGGACCACCTGGTTGAATGTTTGGGGAATTCTGGAATTTAATCCTGGAATTTATTTCTAATTTAATTCAAGGAATCTCCTTAAGTGGAAACTTTGAAGGAAATGTATAAAACTGGGTTGATTTGAGAGTTGTTCTTTTGGGGTGTCTTTTTTTTTTTTGGCCGCGCCATGTGACGACATGTGGGATCTTCCCAGATCAGGGATCGAACCCGTGCCTCCTGCAGTGGAAACGAGGAGTCCTAACCACTGGCCCACCAGGGAATTCCCAATTTGAGGGTAGTTCTGTCCCCTGTTGTAATGAATAGCAAAGTTTGTTTGGAAGGCGAGCAGCGAAGTGGAAATAAAATACGGGAAGAGGAGAGAGTGACCACATTTGTAAAGGTTATGATGTCATGAATCAATTTCTGTTTGGAATTGAGACTCCTAAAGCTGAAAGGCATCTCCAATCCAGCTTCTTTCAGTCAGGCTGCTGAATTTCTTAGCTTTTGTTTCTTTTATATGAAGTCATTTTTCTTCTGAGTCCTTCAAACAATACAATACGTAAGTGAAAAGAATGATAGGTATTACCTAGCTGAATGTCTTTATCTTACAAATGAGGATTCTTAGGCTCAGAGATATTAAATGATTTGCCCAAAACTATGCCACTGGGAGTTTACAGAGTAGCCCAGAATACAGGCTTGTTGCCTCCTTTTCCCTCACCTTTCCCTCACCTTTTCTCTGGTCTCACTGGAGACATTTAAGAGGTATTTCCCCCTATTTGGTAGTGTAAGTTCATACAGAGGATCATGACAGGTTGGTGAACTAAAGAGACGCTATATCATCTGTGGCCTCAGTTTTCCTGTTCTAGATTGGAGTCCCAGGCAGTGTTCAACTCGACGGCCCCGCATCTCTAAGTCCGCCAAGTTCTTGATGCCTCCACCGATGTTCACGTCATTTCATCTGAACTCATGAGGGGACCACTTTGTTCTGCAGGGTGGTTCAGGAATAAAATGTGTACTCCAAAATAAGAAGCAAATTGTATGGATACAAATACAAAGTGTGACTATAACATAATAAAATTGATTTCTAAAAGATATTCCAGAAGGTAGAGATTTAAATAAATAGCATCCTCTCTCCAGTCTCATGAAATCTGGCACATTTTTTTTTTTTTTTTTTTTTGAGTTCCATTTTGGAAGGAGTCTTCAGTTTCGGTTTTTTAGGCACACGGGGCTGTTTAAGAATTACAGTGGTGCCTAAATGGTAACAAAGAAAATTGCTGGCCAGAGGATTACACGCTTTTTTGCAGATTTCTGCCTTGTTCATCTCTATCCTGTCATATAATATAAGCAATATATTTTTGTCTAATTTAATCAAATCAACTGGACTATAAGAGTTGACTCCAGACAGCTCCTCATAGAGAGTACAGTGGAAGATATTTGAAAGAATGTCCATAGGCTCTGAGAACATTTGCAGAGAGGGATGAAAAATCTATTTGGAATAATAGGGGTACATTATTGGGATGCATGTATCAACTTCAGAGGGGTGCCTTTGGAGGGTGGCATTTTCTGATGTGAAGGTTCTGGTGTATTTGCTGAAACCTCCAACTGTAGTTGCTATGCAGGATAATTTACCATTTGTTTGCATTTAAATGTGACAGGGTTTTAAAGAGTTAGAAAACGTGTTAACTCATCAATCTCCCCAGGCTCATTTGGGATAGTTCTAACGGTGACTGCAAATGTAAGGTTTTATGAGATTTTCTTGTTTTCAATTGATTAGAACAATTCAAAGAAAGTCAGACTTTGACCTAAAATCAGTAAGCACAGGCTGTCTAGTTGGCCAAATATTTGTACTTTGAGATGGAGTAATATTCAGTTACTGCATCTGGATCCAGATATTCATAATGGCTGGGATAGGTGTATTTGATTAAAATAAAACTCATACGGGCACAGTGGTTAATAATCCACCTGCCAATGCAGGGGACACAGGTTCGATCCCTGATCCGGGAAGATCCCACATGCCGCGGAACATCTAAGCCCGTGCGCCACAACTACTGAGTCTGCACTCTAGAGCCCATGCTCTGCAACTAGAGAAGCCACGACAATGAGAAGCCCGCGCACCGCAACGAAGAGTAGCCCCACTCGCCGCAACTAGAGAAAGCCCGTGTGCAGCAACGAAGACCCAACACAGCCAAAAATAAAAACAAATAAATTTACTGGTGGCGCAGTGGTTGAGAGTCCGCCTGCCGATGCAGGGGACACGGGTTCGTGCACCGGTCCGGGAGGATCCCACATGCCGCGGAGCAGCTGGGTCCGTGAGCCATGGCCGTTGGGCCTGCGCATCTGGAGCCTGTGCTCTGCAGCGGGAGAGGCCACAAAAACTCAGACAAATGAACTATTCTTTAATTAATAGTTAGTTAATAGGCAGAAATCATCCAACCTCTAGATTTAGATCTAGTATTTTTCAACTGGTGTATGTAGGTACTTGGGGAAAGCTAATTTCTCCGTGCAGGGCTGTCCAGGCTCTGCAAGATGTGTGGCATCCCTGACCACACACTAAAAACCGGAAAAACTCAGACAAAAGTGTGACAAACAAAAATGTTCCACACATTTCCAAATGCTCCTTGGAGACAGCAGAAGAAGTACTGCCTGTGGTTGAAAACGTCTGATTAAATAAAAAATAATATAAAAGGTGAAAAAATAAAGCAGAATTTATTATTAGTTGGGTGGCCTAGAGTAAATGACTTATCCCTGGGCTTCAGTTTCTTCATGTGTGTCATGAGAATAATAACAAGGAAGCTTGTAAGATTATTGCTAATGTGATCAAAATTAATGAATGAAATAATGAATATCAAGTTCCTAGTGAATCACCTCATGAATAGTAGGCAAACAGTATATAATTCATTAACTTCTATTGCTTCTTTCTCTTTCTAATTTAACATTTTTCTTTCACAGGAAAGGCTGGACAACCAGAGCTGTTGTGGTAGATGTGTCTAGACATGATACAAAAGGCCTCAGAAAGTTGGTTTGGGCATGTACTCTTCCAGAAATGAAGTATAGTCTCTAGAATAGATTTTTAGAATCTCACTTGGTTTCAACTTATGTGCATAGTTCACTTACATGAACATTTCATTTTCACCTCAATAATCAGTTTGTTGTGTTGCCCAGCAAACTCGTTTCCTATGAACAGGTTTTATCTGTTAAACTAGCTCATGACCAGCAGTAACCTCCAAGGAGTGGATGTAACTCTCAGCTTTTATCATTTCAGACAATGGCTTTTTGTGATATTAAAAATAAAACATCAGATTGAGTAGGTTACCAGTCATTTTCTTGAAATTTTGGCTTCTGGAAAACCAACAGCCTTTGGTAGGCATCCTCTCCAATTCTCATCTATGTTTGTTACTTAGAAGTATTGTATATGCTGGATTCGCTTCAATTCTGCATGTGTTTCTAAAGCACAGTGTACTGGAAATCCTGGAAGCATTTTTTCAGTGTTCTTTAGCTTGTTGTAACTATTTAACCTGAAAGAGTTTCCAAGAGAATCCAAAGTATATATAATCCCAGTGTCTGAGCTCTTCATGTTTCTTCAAATGCAGCTCCATAAAAAAGTCAGAATGGAATTCTGCACCTCACACAGGTTTCAGTGAGTGTCCCCTTAGAAATGAAAAGCGTTCCAGAGAAGAGAATGTTTGCCACAAGACTCATTTCCAAGATTTAGTAAACAGTTATTGAAAACCCACTAGTGCTAGGCCAAGGCCGGGGAGACCAAGATGCAGAGCACAGAGAGCCTAAGGATGTAGATTAACAATGACTGCAATAATAATGTTTATTGATTCAAATGTTTCAAGCAGTGTTCTGAGCACATGAAAAGTATGGACAAATGTCACTCGCACGATAATTCTATGAGGGAGTTTCGTTATTGTTTTGTTATTGTTTCTACCTTACAAGGAGAAATTTGAGGCCCCAGGAAAGTTAAGCAACACATTTTATGTCCGGTCATACAACGAGTGAATGGTGGAGCCAGGATTTGAACACATGCAACCTGGCTCAAGACTTTAGCCCAGGGGAGAGCAGCACTCACTGACTAGAAAACCAGAGGGAAGGCTTCGCAGAAGAGCTGTCTTTGATGTTATGTCTCAAGGGATGAATGGATGATCTCCAGGCAGGTGAGACAGGGAATGGGATGCTTGGCAGATGGAACAGAATCTGAATAGGCTTCAAAGCTTTTTTAACACTAAGCATGTTGTGGCACACTCAGAATGGATAATTTCACAAAGTTTTATACAGAGACTCATTTAACAGCCTGGGTGGAGTTTAAGGGGTGTGCCATACCCCAGAGCTAGTCACATTGGGAAGTCATTAACATCCCAAGGCCTAAAAGGGCAAAGGATGAGGTGGGGGAGAGACTGCCCAGGACCATGTAGAGTAGCTACGTGGAAACAGGAGCAGGACAGGGGCTGTTGGTAGAGAGATGCAGCCAACCCACTGCAACCTAGCATGAGGGGAGCAGGGAATACATCTCAAATTCACCCTTTTCTCACTCTCTAAGCTCGTAGCTATGCTCCCCATTGGCTGAAAACAGCTAGAAGCCATAGGGCAAATGAACCCATGGATGCTGTTAATAAGGGGCAGCCTCCCTGGATACAGAGCAGGATGGGAATAGTAGACAGTGCATCTGGAGGGACAAATGGACCATGTTCAGAACCCCAAACCAATACCTAATATATTCCGAGTTGGGACATATTTTTGAATGGCTTTGGACATACTAAACTTTTGAATAATTTCCAAAGGTCATGTGTGCTGACTGACAGTGGAATACCTATCCCTTTTCCTAGAGAAAAAAGATCATAAACCCATAGTTACGTTTCGTGGGAATCTGTTCCCAGATGTTTCTGAAACCTAATGCCACACAAATACAGTAGTAATTTAATACCAGCTCACGTTGAGCAGGTTCAAAAGTAACTTTTCTCAATTGCCCCTAACTTAATTAATATTTTCATAATTAGCCAGGAGACTTCCTGAGTGAAGATGAGATTCTTGGCTACTTTTAGCTATTAGTGAATTATCTGAGCACACAAACAGCCTTACGTTTCTTTCAGGCAGAAAAATAAAATAAGTTACTTTCATCTGCTTCTAATTCAAAAGTAGACAGAGTGAATTTGATTCGACATTATTAAAAAAAAAATCACCTTTTGTCTGAGATCATGCATGGAAAAATTCAACCCCAAAGGACAGAATTTCGGAACCTAGTATGCAAGCAAAAAAGTGGGCTGAGTGAAAAGGAAGGAAGAATATTCTAGTTGAAATCTGTAAATAATATGAGCTTACCTATTAAAGTCCACTTTTGCAAAAAATCTTAGAAGAGGATTATACTGCTACCACCAAGAAAGATGGAAGTTCTACCCCTATAGAGAAGCTGAGTAGGGTTTGGATAATTTGACTGTTGAATAATTATAAAAGCTAACATTTGTATTTGTCCAGACACTGTAATAAGCATGCTTATTTAATCCTCTGTCTGCAAGGTAACTTTTATTATTATCCTCATTTTACATATAAGGAAACTAAGGTTTATGGAGATTACATGACCTTTCCAAGGTTCTATATCCAATAAATGACTTTGTTGAGGCACAAACTCAGGTCTTTTTGACCGTAAAGGCTAGCATATTTGTGTGACGAGAAGGAGAGTAAATTGTGAAGTAACCCTACAATAAGCATACCGGTCCCTAATGATTTACATGCACTGATTAGAATTTCTAGTGAACTTGAAAAGATAGCTGATGACTTATCACCTCTGTGGGTGGATATAGTGTCTTTCTTCACTTTGTTTCTGAACACCTTGCATTTCCTGATCAGAGCTCAGAACCACGGCTAGACTTTAGGGCTATTAAGATACCAAAATGAGGGCAAAACACAGAACACTTTTTAGGAAGAATATATGAGCAGCCATGATTAGCTCAAGGCTGACCTTGACCTCTGCTGTGTTTTGGAGAGAGATGCCTCAGGAACTTTGTACAGTAGGACTTGGCTTGTCCTGTAGGCTAAGAACATCAAAGGTTAGGGCTATTCCCTGGTATACCTGTTCTTAAAAAATGGCAATCTATCAACCGATACAGGTGATCTGTCAAACAATACAGGTGAAAATATGTATTAAACTTAGTAGATTTAGGATCAGTCAATTAACACAGGTAAAATATATACTACATCTATCAGATTTTCAGACTAAATCATTTCTTGAGATTCGTGTATTTACTTTTTTTCATGTTGTCTAAAGTTAGGAATCTCATATATCTGCTGTTTTGAGATTAGGTAAATAAGCCTTGGGCATATAAAAAGCCCTCAAAATATGAATAGTTATTGAGTAATTGCATGAGGTAAATGTCTTCATGTTCACTTAATCCATATTTTTATGGTAATTGAACTTGATCAGCTTCCCAATCAGTTTTTATATTTATGTATTGAAAATCACTTATCAATACAGAAAAGATTTCTGTAAAGTGACATGTTAAGCCTGTCCCACGTTAAGTCCTCTTCTTTGCTTCGAGATATATATGATTGCTATTGGTAATGGCACATAGAGGTAAGGCAGCACTCTGAAGCAGCGGGGCTGTGGTACGTGGTTATTTACCCCACTCGTGTTGAAAGGGTCTGGGGGGCCAAGGGACAAGCTACAAAAGCTCTAACCTCACCAGCAACGCTGGTAGAGAGAGAAAGAGCATCTTTTCTCTCCCATTCCTAGCAGGTCATGTTCATAGCATCTTCCTAGGTACCTGCACTGAGGCAGACCCCTCTCTGCCTCTCTGCAGAGCGAGAGGCAATTTGGAATGCAAGGGAATCATTTGACTGACACTGGGCCTGCTGCTCCGCGGTGGTGCTTCTTTATCATACTACTGGAATTCTTACCTTAGGGAATTTGCAAAAGCAGAGGCATTATCTCCAGAAGAACCCTCACTAAAATGCACATTAAGTTACCAGGGAGGGAAAGATGGACCAGTGGTCTGTAAGTAAATATGAACTGTGCTTTTCAGGGTCATGAACGGTGCCTCAATGGCTGGATCTTGAGAGCAGGACAGAGTCTTTGCCTGGGGGCTTGAAGCTCTCTTGATGGAGGCAAGGAGAATCTGTTTAGGGAGCTGAGGCTGGGATAGGATGAAGTCTCAGACCAAGGAACAAGGAGAGTGGCCGGGGTATGGGGGCTTGTCATGGGAGGATCAGAAAATAAAAAGGAAACAAATTCATAAAAGACCCAGGGATGTAACCAGACATGAGGACGATCCTAAAAGAACAGCTGAACCTCTTTTCCTGTTTTCCCAGTTTAGTTATTTATTTAATTATTTGGAGTATAGTTGATTTACAATGTCATATTAGTTTCAGGTGTACAGCACAGTGATTCAGTTATACACACACACACACACACACACACACACACACACGCACACACACATATATTCAGATTCTTTTCCCTTATAAGTTATTACGAAATATTGAGTATACTTCCCTGTGCTCTAAGTTTATTTATTTATTTATTTATTTTTGCGGTACGCGCGCCTCTCACTGTTGTGGCCTCTCCCGTTGCGGAGCACAGGCTCCGGACGCGCAGGCTCAGTGGCCATGGCTCACGGGCCCAGCCGCTCTGCGGCATGTGGGATCCTCCCGGACTGGGGCACGAACCCGTGTCCCCTACATCGGCAGGTGGACTCTCAATCACTGCACCACCAGGGAAGCCCTAAGTTTACTTTTGAGCAGCCCTGTCTGTAAGGGAAGCATGGCCTCTAGTAATTTATGACTACAAGTGTGTTTCTTTTTTTTTAAACATCTTTATTGGAGTATAATTGCTTTACAATGGTGTGTTAGTTTCAGCTTTATAACAAGCGAATCAGTTATACATATACATATGTTCCCATATCACTTATCTGGTTTCGGTATGAGGGTGATGGTGGCCTTATAGAATGAGTTGGGGAGTGTTCCTCCCTCTGCTATATTCTGGAAGAGTTTGAGAAGGATAGGTGTTAGCTCTTCTAAATAGATGTCTCCATTGTCATTTGTTTCTAGGAATTTTTTGATTTCCTCTTTGATGTGTTCAGTGATCACCTCATTATTAAGTAGTGTACAGTTTAGCCTCCATGTGTTTGTATTTTTTACAGATCTTTTCCTGTAATTGATATCTAGTCTCATAGTGAAGCGGGGTGTGGATAGTAACCTGTGCTCGCACACAGGCTTCTTGGTGGCGGCAGCAGCAGCCTTAGCGTCTCATTCCCGTCTCTGAGGTCTGCGCTTTTAGCCGCGGTTTGCGCTCGTCTCTGGAGCTCCTTTAAGCAGCGCTCTGAATCCCCTCTCCTCGCGCACCAGGAAACAAAGAGGTAAGAAAAAGTCTCTTGCCTCTTCGGCAGGTCCAGACTTTTCCCCGGACTCCCTCCCGCCTAGCCGTGGTGTAGTTAAACCCCTGCAGGCTGTGTTCACGCCGCGAACCCCAGTCCTCTCCCTGCGCTCCGACCGAAGCCTGAGCCGAAGCTCCCAGCCCCGCCCGCGCCGGCGGGGGAGCAGACAAGCCTCTCGGGCTGGTGAGTGCTGGTCGGCACCGATCCTCTGTGCGGGAATCTCTCCACTTTGCCCTCCACACCCCTGTTGCTGTGTGTGCTCTCCTCCGCGGCTCCGAAGCTTTCACCCTGCGCCACCCACGGTCTCCGCCCGCGAAGGGGCTTCCTAGTGTGTGGAAACTTTTCCTCCATCACAGCTCCCTCCCACTGGTTCAGGTACCGTCCCTATCCTTTTGTCTCTGTTTATTCTCTTTTCTTTTGCCCTACCCAGGTACGTGGGGGGGTTTCTTGCCTTTTGGGAGGTCTGAGGTCTTCCGCCAGCGTTCAGTAGGTGTTCTGTAGGAGTTGTTCCACGTGTAGATGTATTTCTGGTGTATCTGGGGAGGAAGGTGATCTCCGCGTCTTACACTTCCGCCATCTTCCCCAGCCCATCCTCAAGTGTGTTTCTTTATTCAGTGTTTTTCTGTAGAAGGAGGTTGAGGTTAAGAGACAAGAACTCAAGTGCTGTTTTGTTCGTTAACTTTGGGGCTTTGAGTTTGATCTCTCTCTGCCTGAGCCTTTTAAAATTAAGGTTACATCTGCTCTACCTCACTAGTGCAATGTCAAAAAATGTGAAGTGCCTTTGAAAAGTATAAAATGCTAGATCAGTGTAAGGATAGGTATGAGAAAAACATTCTTCTTCAGAATCTCGTAATAGCATTTACTTAGGACTATTTGATTACTATACATATATTTCTATTTTTATACAGATGCACATGTTATCTGCATATATACGCACATTTGAATACTGACCAACACATGCACTGAGTTTCCACTTTCTCCTCATTTTATAAATCGCTTATCAATTGATAGGGAAAAAAACAGAAAAACATTACATAAGAGGTGGAGTAACAGTACATAGAAAAGTGTAAAGATAATGTATGAAGATAAACTGGACAATAAAAGCATTTCTAAAAGTAAGGAACTGCAGCTTAATGGCCTTATAAGGTATTTGCTTTTGAGGTTTTAAAGCAGAGCACTTAGGAGAGTTTCTTTTTATCACTTAACTGCCTAAAGAAGGTCTACATACATAATAATTTGACCACTCTGTGGATACCTTTTCTGTAGGTTATAGGCCCTTTTGTTAAGTCAGTAGAAAAATTGCTTCGCCAACAAAATATGAGTAACCACTTCCATTTCCCCGCTGTAATCTCTTCCTTACTTCAGGGTCAGTGTATTATCAAATGTAGAATCAATGGTTCCGTTCGATGTAATTAGAGGGATAGCGGTTCAGCCCAGCTCATCCTAATCTTAGCCTGTCAGCTCTCGGGGCCCTGTGCCTGTGTGTTATGAGCAATTTAGAAAACTTCCCTCAGAAATGAGACACTCATGTAAAATAGCATGTGTGCAAGGAGTTTTTGTTTAAAAAGCTAAGGCAGTTACAACTATGAGTATGGATTTTTTTTTTTTTTTTTTTTTTTTTG
>NW_020175393.1:15485820-15532751 GCF_003031525.2 Neophocaena asiaeorientalis asiaeorientalis
TGTGGCCTCTCCTGTTGTGGAGCACAGGCTCCGGACGCGCAGGCTCAGTGGCCATGGCTCACGGGCCCAGCCGCTCCGCGGCACGTGGGATCTTCCCGGACCGGGGCACGAACCCGTGTCCCCTGCATCGGCAGGCGGACTCTCAACCACTGCGCCACCAGGGAAGCCCTGAGTATGGATATTTTGAGACTTAATTGAAATTAGAAATAGTTTGCCATAAATTTGGTATCTGAAGTTGTGCAAATACTAATATGCTTCTAGAGATGAAGCATTCAAATAAGAAAGCAAGTATCTAGGGAATGTTGAGACTGATGGAGTAACAAGATAGGAGTTAAAAAGAGAAGTAATAACTGTGCAATAGCTGACACCCCTGTCGTGCAGAACCTAAGGCTAGGTGTGTATTTATGTGTACTTGTGTTGATAGAACTCTCTGAAGCAAAGCTCTTTTGGGGACCTGGGACCCTCAGTGAAATAGCACTGTGACCTGGGTAATGGGATTGTCCCTTTAACTGGTTAAGCTTATTCGACTTAAATATAATATAGATTGATGAAATATGATTATGACACCATCTTTAAGACTGATTAGCTGTAAGTATGCATTGATTAGCTATGCATACGTATACGGTCAGTTGTGCGTACGGGTGAATTACTCCTGTCTGTGCAGCTCTGCTTTGAATGCCAGGCAACTCTTCATAGGTGTCAGCACTCCAGCCTGCTGGCCCAATACACAGAGAGGGTCTAATGCCAGCAGGACCCTTACCCAGACTGCGTGCTAATACTACACAGCTGACACCTGCCGATGAAAGTGGTGTTCCTCCCCTGGTGGAAAAGAAAAAATTCGGTTCTTCAGGACACATAAGATTTCAGAGAAACTCTACATCCTTCTATGCCCCCCACAGGGACACTTTCCTGCTCAGAAGAGCAAGTGACAGTAATTTCCAATTCCTTTCCACGGCAGCAGTCCTTCCCCATTCTGCCCTAGTGGATCTTGGGAGCTAGAAAGTGACTGTGTTTTCTTCACTTATGTATAACTTTGTGTAAAAACATGGCTAAAGTATGTTTATCAATTTGTTACACTGTACAACTTGAACAATTGCTTTAGGAAATTAAAGCTGGCATGCTGCCATGCTATCACTATTCAGTGGTATCTTGCTCCTATGGTTAGGAAGTTTTGTGGTATGTTGGAGCTGGGTTTTGGCATAAGAAGACTTAGGTTCCACTATATATTCTTTTAAATTTTTATTTATTTATTTATTTATCTTTATATTGGCATATAGTTGATTAACAATGTAGTGTTAGTTTCAGGTATACAGCAAAGTGATTCAGTTATACATAAACATGTATCTATTCCTTTTCGAATTCTTTCCCCTTTTAGGTTATTACAGAGTAATGAGCTGAGTTCCCTGTGCTATACAGTAGGTTGGTTGTCTGTTTTAAGTATAGCAGTTTATTTACTTATTGGGCAAGTCATTTAACCTAAATTGGACTGTAGATTCATCAGGGATGTGGAAGTGATAAGAATACCTATATCATGAGTTCTCTTGGGAATCCAGGAGGTACTAGTGAATTTACTTTAATAGTTCTGAAGCCCTTCCAAGCAGCAAAAGTCATTCTCAAATGTCCTCATGTATGCCCTTGCCATATCCCTTAAATGTGTAATGTCAATCCAGTTTTGCACATTACTGAAGTTTTCATACATGAAATAAAAATGTTTGTAGCCCCTGTGTTACTAATCAGAGATTGTCTAGAACCATTCAGTTCTTTTAACTTCAATTTTAACAACCTTTTTTAAAAGAAAAAAACATAAAATATTGTGTTCCATGAGCAAACTATAAATGTCTTTGATGGTTCCGTCTCAAGATATCCCACTGGCAGCAAATAATGAGTCTTCGGTAAATATGTTCCAAGGAAATTCTGGGAAGAGAGTAACTAGAGGATGTGGTCCTGACCCTCATCCCCTCTTATCTTCCTCTGCAGCAGAAGATATCCACCAGGGGAGGCAGGCTGGTAGACCCAGGAGAAGTTTTACATTTTAGTTCTAAGGAAAGAGCAGGTCCAGGATTTGGTTCTGTGGGGAAAGGAGCCAGGTTACCAGTTGTAGAAAGGAAGTCATGTTTGTCCTTGAGGACAGACTAGATATCCAGAATTCTGTACCTGCCAGAGTGGTCAGCTGACACGATTCCCTTCGGCAAATATTGCATGGGCCAAATTTCTATCATACTAGGAAGGCTCTCCCAGTCCAGCTGACCCTGGAGGGTATGGGGGACAATTATGAGGGTAGACTGAGTAGCTCCAAGCCCCTGAAATTAGGAGAGGGCTGCCACATGTTCCTAGGAGGTCCAGGAGCAGAAATCCTCTGCAGAGGGTGAACTGTTTGTCAGCTTGTTCTCTGATGGTTGGTAAGGATGGACACGTCATTCTTTCCCTATTTTCTGGTTTTCCATTGTTCAAAAGACCTTGTAATTTAACTGGATGCCCAAGGTTTTTATACCATAATGGGGCAAAGGCAAGTTACAACTCAAGGGCTCTGGCGATCTGAGAAGGGAAGACCTAGATAATTGTCTGAAATAGACTGCCCTCACTGAAGTAGAGACAATGAAAATGTCAATTGAGATATTTCATCAGAAAACAAGAGAGCTCTCAAGTGAGTAAAATTAGAGCACAAAAAGGGACTTCAGTTTTGAATTTAGGAAACATGGTCTATGACTTTAAAAATCCAAAAGATGAGTTGAAAAAGAAGACAGATGCCATTGAAAACAGAAATGGTGAGTGGAAGGTCAACAGAATGAGCAGATTGGCTGAGCTGACTTAGTCTCAGGCAGAATTAATAAAAGACACACATCCAGGATATTGCTGAATCTAAGGATAAAAAGATCATATCGTAAAGTCTCACTCAAAAAAGAAAATTCACTTACAAAGAGAAAGGGATCAGACTAGCATCAGACTTCTCTACAGTTCTGGAAGCCCAACGATCATGACCAGCAGCAGCTACTTAGAAGAAGAAGAGAGGAATGCAAACAAGGTGCTGTTTATCTAAGGAAAAATTCACAAACATATTTTAAATAATCAAAATGGATTCATAACAGCAGCGTAAAAATGAAGAAAAGCGAAATTATTGACAAGCACCAAATGATGCAATACGTAAGTTAACATAAAAGGCTAACGTCAAAACAAATTTATAATATATTTGCTAAATAATGATTTTTGAAAGAGAAGAGGCATTCTGTTATGGGAGAAAATATAGCTAATAGCCTGGAACTAAAGTTTATCTCAACAGAATCCAAGAGTTTGGAGTAAAGATGGGACACAGAAAAATGACTTTGAAAATTATATTTCATTTTGCTGAGCTGCATCGAAATGAGAAAGGGTTGGAAGACTACCTCTCATATTCAAATCTAATAAATCTAATAATAGAGGAATAAAGGCTTAACATAATAGGAATGAGAAAATATTCACATTAAAAAGCATAGAACTTCAAATTATTAAGTGGGACAAAGGGAATGAATAGGAAGTTAAGGCAGAAAAATATTAAGAAAAGGAAAACAGGAAATGATAACCAACCACAGTATACAAGAAATATAACATTGAAGGAATAAATTATTCATTTAGTTATTTCACTAAATGTGAATGGGATGAAATCCTCTTCTCCTGTACAAGATTCAGGAAGGGTGGTCAATATGGACATACATATTTTGTTGAATGAATAAATTTATACGTGTAATTTCCTAGGTTTATCTCCCCAGATTAATTAATATGTCTACCATGCTATACAACCCCTTTTGTGCGTATAGCTAAATATTCTCTCATGAGTCATCTTAATAGCAGGGGATCCCTGTGTCTGTCCTCTGTGGTGAACCTTGCTGTCCATGGATGAGACTGTGGGCTGTGGGATGCAGGGATCACATGGATTGTGGAGTCAGGGAGCCCTTGATCCCAATTCTGTCTCTGCTTTACGCTTGCTGTGTGGTTTTAGAAGAGGGACTTTACCTTAGTGAGAATCAGTCTCCTTACCTAGTGATGAAAATGTTGATTGTGGACCGTGGTTGTAAGGACTATATTTGTTAATGTATTTAGAATTTTTGGAAATTTCTGGCATATAACAGGCACTCTGTGAACATCAGCTCTTTTATTTTGTCCTCTTTTTCTGTGTTCTAGGCTTACCTAATACATCTTCCCAAACACAATTCACAGAGTGGAGTAAATCATGTCATCTAGGCTTAGCATAGCCAGGAAGAATATGGAAAGACAGAGGATCACAGAGACTCCAGAAATCTTCCCACACCTTGGGTTGTTGTGGCTTGGATGATGCAAGGCATAGCAGAAAGTGCACCTGTCTAAACAATGATTTCATACCAAATTGAATGTGTCCAAAGGCAGAATTTCCAGTTCCGCAGTATCTGTGCAAACTTCCTTTAATGGTCACCTGAATATTTTGTTTGGTAGTCAGCTGGCTTCCATTTTTAAGCATAGCTTTGACAATAACTTCTATCTCATAGTTCTGATATTCCGTAGATGCCATTACTCGTTAAGATCACGGAATAACTGAAGTTTACCCCTCTCTTCCCTTTCCTTTGAGGTGTCTTTTAAAATTGTCATTTTGATTAATCTTTAAAAAATCCTGTTTTGGAATTTTAGATTAGTTTATTTCAACAAATATTGAGTGGATGTTTCTTTCGCATTAAAAGGAGGATTTCAAAAGAAAACATGGACTCTGTATAAAACTCAGAGCATAACGGGAACATAAGCAAGTAAATAAACCAATTCATTATAGAAGGTGCAAATATGTGTAGAGAGAGACCCGGGGTGCTAGGCGAACATGAATAAAAGCCTTTAGCTCAGACCTGGAGAGTTAGAGAGCAGGTGATCTGTGAGCCTTGTCTAAAGAAGGCTTAAATTCAGGAAGACAAAGTGAGTGGAGTGGAGCAGAGAGATAGGAGGGGTAAAGAAGCGGGGCGAAGGCAGGGCAGGCATTGCCAGCAACAGAGGAATGGAATAAAAGGCCAGGGGTTGTGGCTCTGAGTAGCTGTGAATGTTGACGAACAAGGAATCCTTACTAGAACCTCATGGCATTGACTATCCCAAAGGCCTCAGCTCCCAGGTTCCTTGACTCTTTAACCAGAAGAGTCTGTGATTCTGACTCCATCAGACAAAGTACCTGAAATTTTGCTTTGTGGGGGCACGTTCCCCTGAAGAGAGAATATTAGAATCTCTGAAACAGGTAGAAGCACGTGCGCCTTTGAAAGCGTCATGTTTTTTATTCTCCCCACTGAGAATCACTACAGTCAATGGACTTCTCAAGGACTCATGCCCCTCCATCTTCAAAAGCAATCACTGAATAGATGCATCTCCCCCAGTTGTATAGAGGTTGTCTTCTTAGGAGTCCATAGACTCTACCTCCATTCTCCTGGGTCCATTCTCTTGGCCACCTTCCAGTTCATAAAACCTCCACTCTGCCAGCACCTTATACTTTCCCCCATTTGGTTAAAAATCTTTACTGTCCAGGGCTTACTTATCACCTCCTGTAGGTTTACACTCTTGTTTTCCTTTGCCACATGTTCTCTGGCCTGAACCCCTACACTCCCGAGTCATGTGAAAACTCATTCATGGTCACAACAACAGATTTCAGGTTCTTAGATCAACTTCCTGGACTAAAGTAGCAAAATAGTTATTCAATTAGAAGACCCAGTGGCCATAAAAAATCTCTCCTCCTTATTCTGAGGTGTCAAAGTTGGTTTATTTAAAAGTAAATTTTAAAAAGTTGGGGGAGGGGAGAAAAGAAAAGTGGATTTTGTTATACTGGTAATATTATCAAAATTATATACGCTTCTATGCAGCTACTGTCATTTTTGTGCCCAGAAAGTTTTCATTAAAATGTCTCCTAATATAAGGCAACATTCAAAGTATAGAAACATCGTGTGGGCTTTGCAAACCATGCATGGATTATTTTTAAGAAGAAAAAAGTGGGCTTTTTAAAGTTAACAATTATAATCTTAATATATATCTAAGTCTAATTATGGAATTCTTACAGCATTCATCTCTTTGTGGGAGGAACACACAATTTCTTTCTCTTACGTATTTCAGCAACTGTTCATATGCTCTGAAGCATGAGATGTCGTTATCAAATACAGTTTTTCATAAGACTGCAGTCAATTTCATCATAGTTGGGAAAAATAGTTTTGTTGTTGTTTTGGTAGGGCCTGTCCCCCAGTTATTTCTTTCATCTCTTTAATGTGACTCTAGTTAAGTCTGCAAGGGTAAACCATTAGTGGTCTCTCCTGCAAAGCTCTAGAAGCAGGGTTGGTAAGTGCTTTTATTTTTCCATTGGGCTGTGTTGTTGTGATTTAATAAAATGGGAGATTTGTTCCTTTATTCATCCTGGCGACAGAGAACAGTCAGCGGCACGGAAATTCCAACTCCAAGGGCCCTGTTTCTTCTTTCATAGACTTCTATTTTTCCTGATTTCTCATCTTGCAGCATCCACATTTCTTTCCCTCTGAAAACCCCATTGTTTACTTTACAAACCATGATCAGTCGGTAAAATCTTCAGCTTGATGGCAGACCAAGCTGCCCCTGAATGAGCAGGGCAGCTGCCCGCAACTCCATGAGGTGGAGGTGGCTATTACAGGGGACAGTTTTCATAGGACTCACAAGAGATTATAACTTTATAGATTGACATGAGATCTGTAAAGCAATACTGATTCTCAGACGTTGGAATGAAGAACAAGGAGGTGCTATGAGTAAGTATAGGTTGGAACCACTTTGATTGTAAGTCTTCTTAAACTCAGAGCCTCAGAACTCCCTCTTCACTTGGAGATTCATAGAGGTGGAGGTGAGGCTGATGGTGATTGCACTGATCGGTGATGAAACAAGATTTCAAGGGAGAATGATTCCTTATTAAAAGAAGGGATAGTCTAGGAATTGGGGAAATTTTCAAAGGCCTCTTCGCTTGTCACATAAATAAAAGAATGAATAAATAAATGAATAAGAAAAAATCCAGGTTGAAGGTCAATTCAGTCAAGCTACCCTAACATAGCCTGTATTTTTGTCTATTCTAATGTGTTTGCCCCGGAGCCAAAGAGCCAGCTGTGTTCTGCTGGGTGATGTATGAAGCAGAAAGAACACTGTCTAATCTTTATATCCAGTTGAGCCTGAAGTACCTTGAGATGGGGAGGAAGGTGGTACATCTCACTCCCGCTCAGGAATTCTTATTCATGCAAGAATCACTCATCAGCTCTTCTGGTAGCCCTCCCTAATTCCATTAACCCCTCAACCATTAGTTGGTAAGCAGGAGAGGCTTGTAATCTAATTAAAATCCGTTGGTCACGTGCCAATTAAGGAGGGGCTTTCTGAGTTTTGTTTTATTTGGAGGGGATGACTGTGTTTTATTTATTTTTATATTTCATCTTTGGCAGTAGGAGGTATCTTCTCTCTTCCTGTAAATTTCTTTCACTTCTAATTTATTTTGGAATAGTCACCTGTATTGGGGTTAAGTGCTTATGCAAATAAAGGAATGTCACAAACTACTTATTTAGTGATCTCCTTAGGTAGAAATTCTCACTGGAAGGCTTCTCTACCTGGGCAATTTAGCTTAGTCAACATCGCTTGGTGTTTATGGGATTCCTAGAAGTTTTTGTTGAGATGTTTTACTTCCCCAATCACTTGACAAAACACCTACATAGAACCATTGAGCAATGATTTCAAAAATGAAATCAAGGCTCTTCCCTGGTGGCGCAGTGGTTGAGAGTCCGCCTGCCGATGCAGGGGACACGGGTTCGTGCCCTGGTCCGGGAGGATCCCACGTGCCGCGGAGCGGCTGGGCCCGTGAGCCACGGCCGCTGAGCCTGTGCGTCCGGAGCCTGTGCTCCGCAACGGGAGAGGCCACAGCAGTGAGAGGCCCGCTTACCACAAAAAAAAAAAAAAAAAATGAAGTGCACAAGAAATTGAACAGAGGGCTCCTTGCCTTTGACAAAGACCAAACTGAGAATACAATATAGAATTATCTAGATCATTATTAATCATTTTAATATGGCATTTACTTGAAAGTGGAGTACCTTGAAATAGTGTCTACAAGGAGTCTCTAGCATTTGTAGAGTTAAAAAAGAGAATGAGGGCGCATCTATATAGTGAAATAAATTAAAATTCCAGAACAGTTTTTACAGTGTACTCAGTCTGCTAAACCAATAAATAGGATTGCAGCACGTTTTTTTTTTTTTTTCTGACATCTTTTTTGGAGTATAATTGCTTTACAATGGTGTGTTAGTTTCTGCTTTATAACAAAGTGAATCAGTTATACATATACATATGTTCCCATATCTCTTCCCTCTTGCGTCTCCCTCTCTCCCACCCTCCCTATCCCACCCCTCTAGGTGGTCACAAAACACGGAGCTGATCTCCCTGTGCTATGCGGCTGCTTCCCACTCGCTATCTACCTTACGTTTGGTAGTGTATATATGTCCATGCCTCTCTCTCGCTTTGTCTCAGCTTACCCTTCCCCCTCCGCATATCCTCAAGTCCATGTTCTAGTAGGTCTGTGTCTTTATTCCCGTCTTACCCCTAGGTTCTTCATGACCTTTTTTTTTTTTTCCTTAGATTCCATATATATGTGTTAGCATATGGTATTTGTTTTTCTCTTTCTGACTTACTTCACTCTGTATGACAGACTAGGTCTATTCACCTCACTACAAATAACTCAATTTCATTTCTTTTTATGGCTGAGTAATATTCCATTGTATGTATGTGCCACATCTTCTTTATCTAACATTCATCTGTTGATGGACACTTAGGTTGCTTCCATGTCCTGGCTATTGTAAATAGAGCTGCAATGAACATTTTGGTACATGACTCTTTGAATTATGGTTTTCTCAGGGTATATGCCCAGTAGTGGGATGTTTTATCTAATTGTGATGCAAGGTATTAAAGATTGCTTAAAATACTTAATAGGTGCTAAAAAGTCTGTGAATTTCATAGCCATCTGTAGATAAGAACTTGTGGGAACTCAGATGTTAAAAGTTGTACATGGGTTTTAAAACTATACTGCTACTTTCCAGCTCACCAGCCACCAGGAACATGGTGTGCCCGAGCCACGCCATCCACTGTCAGGAGGCGAATGGCAAGAAGGAAAAGTGGACTACCTCCCACTTTTGTTAGGGATGCCACACACCACTTACTGCTTCTGGGGAGTAGAAATGACAGATTCTTCAAGAGGAGTTGCTGTTCCAAATAGAATATGTTGCTGCATTAGGAAATAAAATGGTACTCTTGACTAAGAGCATGAATTCTGGAGCCAGACAGACTTGGCTTATATCCCAGTTCCATCCCTGTGTGACCTTGGACCAGTAGCTTAACCTCTCTGTGCCCCACTTTCATTATCTATAAAGTCACGATAGTAGCACATATCTCATACAGTTATTATGTGGATTAAACGAGTTAATATTTCTAAGGAGCTTAGAACAGAGCTTCACACATAGTAGTGCTGTTTTTTAAACTTTTTACTTTGGAATAAGTAAAGGCCTCAAGATCTGGACATATATTATTTTTGTTGTCGTTGTTGCTGATTTTTTTTTGTTTGCGGTACACTGGTCTCTCACTGTTGTGGCCTCTCCCGTTGCGGGGCACAGGCTCCGGACGCACAGGCTCAGCAGCCATGGCTCATGGGCCCAGCCGCTCCGCGGCATGTGGGATCATCCCAGACCGGGGCACAAACCTGTGTCCCCTGCATCGGCAGGCGGACTCTCAACTACTGCGCCACCAGGGAAGCCCTGTTGCTGATTTTTAAATAAATGTTTTGAATTATTAAACATTAAATAAATGTTTCCATATGCCCTTAGCTCAAGTTCCACCTCATTCGTAAAGGGGCCAATCCATCCCTCACTGATCTCCTGTATCTGTACTGGGAAGTGAATGAATATTTACTGATACAACATGCTTGGAGTTGGATGTCTGCTATTATTTATCTATTTCACAATAAACCTGCAAAGTGGGTATGATTAGTTCCATTTGACAGTTGAGGAAGCTGTGGAAAACCTAACTTCACCTCTTCTCTTAGTCTTAGTTTGGACATCTACAAAATGGGGACAGCAATACTTCCTTCTCAGGACATCCAACTAAAGTGACCCATAAACCATCAAATCATATGACTTTACAGTTCTGAGGCTGAAATATCACTGCTTTGTATGACAAATGAGTCTAGCTTTCTGGAGTATCAAGTAAGCCAAAACAGTCACTATTTATGGAAGGTGCCTATAATAACTAGTTTTTGGCCTTTCTGGCCCCCAGCTGGTCAGAGTAGGTCAGGGTGTAGTTACTTGCCGAGGGCTGCCATGGCATTCCTCTCAGGCAGCTCCCTCCTCCAGATGCAGCCCTGCAGTGATCGTAAGAGTAGCCCACAAAGGACTTCTGCCTTCAGGCAAAAACAGTTGGGTTGGGGAGGAGTAGGGTGATAACCATGAATTCTGTCCATCAAATATTTCCATTCCTTCTCTCTACTGCTGGGATTAGTACTTGTATCCTTGAGGTTAGGTGTGGCATGTGATTGCTTTCGACTGTGAAAATGATAGTTGCCACAACCCAGGAAGGTCATAGAGGTGAGAAAGAAAGAAATCTTGTTGGAGGCCACTCACCATTGGGTGTTTTTTATGACAGCGTAACCTAACCTATCCTGACTGATACTAGTGGGAAATGCATTCTTCAATGAGGTGTACTCGGAAGTTCTATAACGTTAAAGTAGCTACTTTTGAGATTGGTCACTTCAAGTTGAGGAAGTGGTTGAGGACAGGAAAAAAGAAAAGAGAGAAGGTAGAAAATAAAATGTTCCGTGACAACCAGCCAGGTTTTGTCATGGCCAGTCTAGCTTGAGAGGGGTTCCTGGTTCTTTGATAGTCAATTGCCTTTGATACACGGCTGCATGCTTTTCCTGTAGAAGCCACCTACTCTCTTGATCTCCCCACATGCACACATACCACTTTCTGTTAATATCAGAGTAATTCATTTGGAAAAATAAAGGCCATGTGGCAGGCAATGAGAGCAGAGCAATGAAAAACATTGATAAATCATTTCAATCTGGTCACAGCAAAAGAGAGACATGGGAAAGAATTGCTTCAAATCACTGTTGCCAAGAGGTCAACCTGAAGTAGTTACAGAACACTTAAGAGTGTTGAAGATTAAGATGTCCATAAATTGGGATGCTTGTTACCTCCCATTTTCTGTAGTGTATCAGACGTAGCCAAACTTTTAAATATACAAATGAATTTTTAAAAAGAGAAAAAGAAAGACAGTGAAGAGAGAGAAAGAGAAGGGAAGGAGGGTGGAAGGAAAGGAAAGGAGGAAGGGAGGGAGGGAGGGGAGAAAATCCCCTTGGGTGTCAGAAATGAAAAGGGAAGTTAAAGCCAAAACACAGATCTCATGACCTGATACCATCAGTGCCAAGAGGGATATCAGATATCAGGGCTCTAAGGAAGTTAGCTTGAAAGCATGGCCTCAGACCTGTGTGAAGAGGAGAATTTACATAAAGCCAGAACCCTTGAGTGATAGAACTAGAAAGATTCTCCTGTCAACACAGGGGAGTGACCTAGCCACGTTTTTTCTGCCCTGGGCTATGAGTGGACAAAAAGTCTCCCAGGAGAAATTGAAAAACTAGGCTTGCATGCACAAACTGTGGGTGTGGCCTATAATTTTCGCTACATGAAAGCAACAGGACTTTCCTCAAGGGTATAAATTAATGTAAAACTGATGTTGGACCAGTGAAATTCCTGGAGTGCCAGCAAGAAACAAATGTGAAGTTCTCTGTAGCAAGACTTGCACAATTTCCAGCTATTAAGGTTAAAAAAACCGATTAAGGTGAGCTTGCAGTAAAAATTATAAACCACATGAGGGAATGATGGATCCTAAGACACTGAGGTAGTGGAAAAATCCAAAAGTGACTTTATTATTTTATTTATTTATTTATATTTTTGGCTGCGTTGGGTCTTTGTGCGGGCTTTCTCTAGTTGCAGCGAGCAGGGGCTACTCTTCATTACGGTGTGCGTGCTTCTCATTGCGGTGGCTTCTCTTGTTGCGGAGCATGGGCTCCAGGCCTGTGGGCTTCAGTAGTTGTGGCTCGCGGGCTCTAGAGCGCAGGCTCAGTAGCTGTGGCTCACAGGCTTAGTTGCTCCACGGCATGTGGTATCTTCCCGGACTAGGGCTCAAACCCGTGTCCCCTGCACTGGCAGACAGATTCTTAACCACTGCGCCACCAGGGAAGCCCCAAAAGTGACTTTAAATAAGGATGTTTTAAATAACTAAAAGAGCATGGAAGCCACAGGGAGGAAATTAAAAACCCATTATGAACCAGAATAGGCATATTTGAGAAAAATCCAAATAGAACTTCTAGAAACAAAAAATAGTCATTGAAATTTTATGAAACCTAATTTGATGTGTTAAACATCTGGATTAGACTTAGCTAAAGGATTAATGAACAGAAAGACATATCTAAGGCAATTATTCCAAATGCAGCCTGGAAAGAAAAAGATACAACCAACGATGTAGAGGCTGAGACCTAATAAGGGAAGATTCAGAGGAGAAGAAGCAGAGAAAAAAGGTAGTGGTGATCCTAGGATATTTAACTGAATCAAGGCTGGCTGAATATTTACTAAATTAGATGACAGCGTGAACCTTCAGACTCAAGAAGCACAATGAGTACCAAGCAGGATAAAGAAAAATCAATCCACCTATTACTCATCTTGGGAAAACCACAAAACACCAAATATGCAGTGATGAATAGAACCTACAAAGGAACAACATTTATATGGAAAGTAGATTTCTCACCAGCAAAACAACAGCAAGAAGACAGTGGGAAGAATAGCTTCATAGAACTGAGTGAAAAAAAAAAAAAGCAGCTTAGAAATTCACTTAGGCAAAGACTGGGAGGTTCCCATCCACGGAATGAGGCTGAATGAGATATTTTAAATTAGGTAGAAGGATATTAAACCCCGAAAGAGAGAGTGAGATGCAAGACACAATGATGAGCAGGAAATTGTGAGCCAGACGGAATCTTGCCCGGGATGTGAGGCTGGTGGATGGATAGGGCACTGGGTACGGGGGGAATCTGGGTCGGCCTCCATCTCTCAGAGGAGAGGGTTTGAGCAGGGAGAGCAGTGGGACCTCAGCTGTCCCCAGAGGACATCCTTCTTCAATTTTCCAAAAGAGGTTTAATTTTGAAAGGTCAAATTTTAAGCCTTGGTATGCAATAAACGCCAGAGTGATCATTTGCTGGAGGTCTCCATGCTCAGCCTTCTGACTTCCCTTTGAGCCAACCTGGTATGGGAGAAGGACACCATGTCACATGGGGTCCTGGACCAGTAAGACTTTGGATAACAAAGAAAACAGTCCTTAAAACAGCGTGCGACCCATCGTGGCTCTTCACCATTTCTGGCCAGTCTCAGGCACCAGTAACCTCTGGAACTTGGGTTGTCGGTCTTTCACCTGTTTGGTTTGGGTCACACACTTACCCACACCTGGCTCCTGACCTTGCCTCACTCCCATCCCTGGTTTCACTATCCTCCTACTTACCTGCCTCACCCCCACTTTCTCCATCCCATTATTTCATTAATCTAATTAGAATTTATTGAGCACTTACTATGTACCACCTGCTGCCAACATGGCTTAGACCAGGGGTTGGCAAACTATAGCCCAGAGGCCAAGTTCAGTCTGGGTGCCTCCTTTTGTATATAAAGTTTTATTGGAATACAGTAATGCCCATTCATTTACATATTGTCTGCGGCTGTTTTTGCACTAGAGACCATATGGGCCACAAAGCCAAAAATTTTTACTGTCTGGCCCTCTACAGAAACAGTTCGTGACCTCTGGCTTAGGGGATCAAAGATATCATGCCTGGCTTAGTTTCCTGATCCGAATAATGAGGAGATAAATGTCCCCCTTGTGCAACATACAATATTCTTCTGTGTACAGAAAAGTGATTTTTTTTTTTTTTTTGCGGTACGCAGGCCTCTCATTGTTGTGGCCACTCCCGTTGCGGAGCACAGGCTCCGGATGCGCAGGCTCAGTGGCCATGGCTCACGGGCCCAGCCGCTCCGTGGCATGTGGGATCTTCCCGGACCGGGGCACGAACCTGTGTCCCCTGCCTCGGTGGGTGGACTCTCAACAACTGTGCCACCAGGGAAGCCCGAAAAGTGATATTTTAAAATAGGAAGTAACAGTAGCAATCATTTACTGAGAGCTCCTTGTGAGTCAGGTGTTTAGCTAAGCCCTTTATATGGATCATCTCATTGAATCCTCACAAGATAGCTGCCATCATGGTTCCATGTGACAAATGAAAAAATTGGGGCATCAGGAACTTAATTGACATGGCTGGAGTGACATGCCAGCAGCACAAAGCCTGGCTCTCCTCTGGGGAAGAGCCATTCTTAGCTCCCTTATCTGTATGGTGAGGACCCAGAAATCTCTCAGCAGGGTTGGAGTACGGACAGAATGCAAAAGCCAGTGTGAAGAGCTGGCACAGCACAGAGCCGTGACACCATAATACTAGACTGCTTTAGAATAATCATCTTTAAGGATTATTTCACCGGAGCTACCCCACATATCATTTAAATGTATTTGAACAACTGTTCACTCTGAATGTATTGATTCTTTATGAGTGCTTAGGTGTCCAGCCATATAAAAGGAGTCTTAGAAATCTTATGTGAATGGTGTCAAATCATGTACTAATGCTGAAGTGTCTGAATGTCACAAATTCAGCTACTTAACTCACCCTGTCCTGTGTGTCTTAACAAAGTACTGAAGGCTACACACTTTTGGTAGAATGCTCAATATTAAATGCTCCACTTTACGTGTTATACACATCTTAAAATGGCATATGCTGGGAAAGATACTTGGGGGAAGGGAAGGGCACAGGGAGGTAAATAACCACCCTAAACGATGAGGAATCACTCTCTGCTTAAATGCTGTTGCATTAATTCAAGTGACATTTTGACAACAGCATGGCTGTCAGTCCAATGGTTTGACCTATACAGCAACCTCTAATTATTACTAATTAAATAATTAATTATTCATAACAGCACGTGCCATTAGCATAGCAGAGAGGTGTTGGAATATGAGTTATATGCGGTTTATGAATCTTCAGAAAATAGATTCTTTAATAAATTAATAAAGGGGCTCTGGGGTTTCATTAAAAGGTGGCTGGAGGGTGTGCTTGCCTGTTTCCAAGGAGACCACAGGTGGTTCGCTGCTTTTTTTTTTTTAAGTTAAACTTGTTTGGGCTAGATGATTTTTTTTTTTTTTCACCCTTTTCTCCCTGCTCTGTCCTCAGGCAGAGAACGGAACATTTTAATGAAACCCCTGTTGTCTTCATATCACTTTGATCCCCTTGTGTTCTCTCCAGTCTACACATTGGCCAGTTGGATGAAGGGCTTCACATTTTCCCCCCAGTATTAAAAACTGTGGCCTGCCCTCCATGAATAAACAACATTGCGGTGGAGACCGGCGAAGAGAAAGGCAGAGCAAACAAAGGGATGAAGGAAAATGCATAAATTCAAATGACACGGGCCTCATTTACCCACTTAATTACACTGACTCCTGACTCTGTTAGCCACTGTGATTATTTTTCCAGTTAAGCCTGATTTAAAGAACTTAGAGGAAAAGAGCCTCATCCATTTTTTTTCCCCTCAACAATCTCTTGGCCACATGGAGTTCCACAACTTCGTTATCTCACCATAATAATGATCATGGTAATATTAGTATCTTCCAGCACTGTTCACTAAATAGTGATAAAAATAGTAATATTAATGTTTTCTAACATCCATTTTTGATGCTCTGGGGCGCATTATAAATTCTGTCTTTGTTTAAGCAGTAGGGAACCCACAAAATATCATTACAGTTATCATTAGAACTCAAGGGCACAGTCCGGAATCTGAAGCCTAAGTAGGGCTATGTCAGCAAGCATTCCAGGGCCATGGAGAGAACAAAAAAATGAATAAAATAGAATTTTTTATACCGTTTCAACACTTGACCTATTTTGGAAGAGATGACTTTTTTCTTCTTTAATATATATACCTGCTGATTTATTCTCACAAAAGATAGAGAAACTTGTTTCTCTGAAAACAGCCCCCATCATCCGTTCAGAGTCACTAGAACCCATTTATTTTTCTCCCACTGTTTTCCCTTTCCCCTACAAACGGGAGGGGAATTGGATCCCCACCCAGCAACAGTGGTCTGCTTTCTATGGTCCAGGAGCCACACCTCTCCGTCCCTGGGTGGAACTTAGTCCAGGTGAGGGATGGCAGACAGAACAGGAACCCCTCCCAGGACTGAGCTGTTGAAGATCACACAGAAAATGCTGAGCAATCTTCCTTACTTGCGGAGCTTGCTGAGGGGAAACAAAGATTTCCCTGGAAACCTGTAAAGAAAATACTCTTTAGCAGTGGGCTGAATTTTCTGACATTCCCTTGTCACCTTCTCCATATGAAGAACCAGCTTCGAACTTTACAGTGGCCCTACCACTCTGCTGATGGCTGTCAGCCACTAGGAGACAGGAAATCCCTCTGCACACCTGGGGGGTGGTGTTAGCTGACCCTTCCTTAGTCCCACACTGTGTGACTTTCCTCTTCTTTTCCAGGTCCCTGCTTTGATGTTTTTTTTTTCTTTTGTTTTCACTTATTAAATTATTTCTCACCTTTTAAATTCTCTTCTTTCTCTTCCCAGCTCCTCCAAAACATACACTCTTTTCTCCTGTTCTCTCCTCTGCTTTACTCTCCCATCATTTTTCTGCCTGCTTGTTTTTCTGAAGCTGTCTGCTAAGTGGGCAGTTGTATTTTTTTTTTTTTAATTTGGCAAAATATATAGATGGCACCATTAGTTTATAGTGTCTGGACTGGAACATACAATCAAGAGAGGTAAAATAATATCAAGCCATTAAAGTTAATTACTAACACAGACGGATGTTTACTAATACTTATGATAGGAATACGAGTCATTTTAGGAAAATATTATCAACCCCATAGGCATCCAGGGCTCCACTCCCCTTTCTCAAAAACGAACTCAAGGAAGATTAAAGCCCTAATTAAACACATACTTTATTTCTGTATTTAGTTTTCACAAACGACATCCTTTTAATATAAATCTGACATTCTGGCATCACTCACATGCCCAGAAGAGTCAGATAATCAACAACAGTTTATAATAACACTAACAGCAGAATAATTAATCAAGTCTGAAGTTCAGTGAAAAGTGTTTCCCCAGTAACACAATGAGGAGGTGTTCATTTCCACATATGATATTTAGAAGGTTCGAAGCTCTGAAATTAGAGAAAGAAATTGTGTTTGAGGGTTTGCCATAACTTTGCCCACTATCCAATTTGGTTTCCTATTTATCTTAACTCTTGTTCTTCTTTGTTTCCTGTTCCACATGATGAGATTTGCTCCTCAAATTTGATGGCTTTCAAAAGTACAAAGATCCTGTACCAAATTCAAGCCATGTTCACGTCAAGAGAAAACTGGCAGTGTTCTATCTAATGATTATTTGCATTCTTAAATATAGATAATTGCCCATTTAGCTCCAGCTTTGTAAAGAGAAGGGAATAAGTGATCTCTTGAAATTCTTCCTAGGCTTCTCCAAGTCCACAATAACCTACCAGCCTTATGGCAATGTCTGTGCAAGCCCACTGAATTACTGTATTTCTAGAAAATCAAAACAAGACATCAGTAAATTTAATTTGTTCCTACAAAGGGTTGAAAATGTGAAGTGAGCTTTTAGAGACACTGTCTTATCTAAGCTATCAATAGTTACTAATATTAATTAGGATTTATCATTATAGTCTTTCCATCCATTAAACCTTTACCAAGTGCTGTGAGGAAGGCTACATTCTGAATTTATTTGCGGACTTAGAAAACGAAAATGGAAGCAGAAATGAAAGCCTCCTGTCATTTAGAATGCTTGATTCAGAAGCATGTTTGAAACCTACATAGGATCTTAAGATTGGCCTTGAAATCTAGTCACCAATCTGCTCCTTAAAGCAGATTTATTTTGCTGCTCTCAAGGCTGCAAATTCTGTATATTCTGAAGACATAACAACAAATTCTGTTGTCTTCTGACTCCTATGGAGCTGCAAGCAGAGAGTTGATGGGAAGCAAAACCCCAACGTTCGGATTTTCCCTCCTGCATGGTGTAAATGGGGTTGAATCATGGACCTTCTTCAACTCCTTCCCCACCCCTCCCCCCGCCCCCTTCCTTATTTCTGTTTCCTTCCCACAGATACTAATGCTCATTGCTCCAGTAGAATGAGACAGTCTGGATGGCGTGGTCTCTTATTGTGCTTCTAGAATGTCCACGTTTAACATATTGTTGTACACATAGCAATACATTTTTGTTGTTGAATAAGTGGGTCAAATCAAGCCTATGGAACAATGTGGCACAAGTACATGTGGGTACAACAGAGGTTGTTAAGAAAACATCACCCTTGCCAAGGACAGAGGCAGCTAAAATTTTAAATCAAAAGCATTTTATTTCAGACTCCAGCATACTCATTTTTGCATTCTATTCTTCTTTGTGATTACTCCCTCACCTGCTCTCAGCTTCTAGGTTTTCTGGGTTTATAACTGGAACCTTTCCTACCATCACCCTTCATTCACCTCTCCCTGTCATGACCACGCCCCACTTTCCCTAAGATGACCTGACTTTTTCTTTTGTGCAATCATGCACGTTCTAGATCACATCCCCCCCAGGAGCCTTCTCCAAGGCATTGACCTCTCTGGAAAAGATTATGTGCTACTCTTGTAATGAATCTTTTTTTTTTTTTAATTTTTTTTGCGGTACACTGGGCTCTCACTGTTGTGGCCTCTCCCGTTGCGGAGCGCAGGCTCCGGACGCGCAGGCTCAGTGGCCATGGCTCACGGGCCCAGCCGCTCCATGGCATGTGGGATCTTCCCGGACCGGGCCATGAACCCGTGTCCCCTGCATCGGCAGGCGGACTCTCAACCACTGCGCCACCAGGGAAGGCCACTAGAGTCTGATTTTAAAGAATGCTTTGTGGCTCAGATCTTTTCCATCCCATGGATGTACATATTTCTAATGGATCATATATATGTACCCTCTCAACACACACACACACACACACACACACACACACACACACACACACACACACACACACAAACACGCTCACACCCCTATGCAGCCTGAGAATCCTTCTCAGCCCAGCATTCCGGGCAGCCACTTCCCATGGGTCAAAGTAGTCCTTGAAATGTATTTAGACTAAAGCAGAGTAGTGGAACCGTTGGCACTATACAGTCAGTGCTAGGACTTTAACGTGGTCGTAAGGTGCTCGTAAGAGTAGGATCTCAGGCTCTCAGTAAAATATAGAAGAACTTGTTGATACCTTTTTGCTTTATCCCTTCCCTGTGGACCCCTCATTACGTATACGATTGCCTTGCAGCCTAAATGTGGATGATCTAAAGATTTGACATCTTCTGAAGTTTTCTAGGCTCTAGGTTAATGATGAATCCTGCTCCAGCAGCTCTTGGTAATGTCTTTCTCCTTGGGGTCCTTGCTATGGTCACCTCTAGTCAAGGCTATTCTTGAGAACTGGGACAACTGGAGGACAAAATACATATTCTAAGCCCTCCCTAAATTTTTGGGAGGCAAAATCTCTACTTAGTAAAGAGTAAAAGCTAATGCAAAAGGATAGATCTTGGCCTGAATCTATCTTATAGTTTTGACTAGTTTACAACGAGGCTCAGTCAAAGACTTCCTCAGACTTGGTGACCTGCTAAGAAACCCCATTTTCTAACTGTTACCTGATGAAGCCTGGGAGGGCAAATTCATTGCTGACCTCAGGGCTAACCACATGGCAGAGAATTACTGGTGTACTGGAAGGTCTAACCTCTGAGTCATACTTAGCATCAAGCCTTATAAACAGGGGCGAATTCCTTGTCTAGGATAATGCAGTGACTTGTAGACCATGATAAGGAGGTGGAAGATTCACATGGTGTCTGTCAATGGACAGACTCTCTGAGAGATTGGGAGCCAGCCTCTGTATGAGGTGGTACTCCCAGGATGGCTTCTGGGCTTGTTCTACCTCTAGTGTATTTCAGTGAATTTATATCAGTAATTTCTCTAACTTTTGCTCTGTCTCTGTGTCTCTGGGCACTTCCAATGCTAGTCTTAGCATATGGGAAATTGAATTACGTGCAAGTATGAAAATGCAAGTGAGAGTCATGGATATTTCTGGGCCTTCTGCTTCTGGCTCAGACCTACAAATGGGAAAAGATGGGGATGTAAGCAAACTTACTAGAATGTTCTGGTTTCCAATGCAGCTTCAGTCATGTTAGTACTGATGAATCAGTAAATACTATGTTACCTCATCCTATAGCTACTGCCTTTTCTTCTCAAATATTTCTAGCTTTGCTGAATCTCATTTGAAATATACCCTGAAAATATGATTTCAGATGCTAAAACTTGCAAACCCATCACTGCCCATTTGAGGAGAGAGATTAGACTAAATCAACATCAGAGCAAGTTCTCTCCAGCTACTTTATCCTCGTGGGGCATCTCCTTATCATAAAAAAGATTTATAGTTATGCTTCTCTTCCTATTATATAATATATGAAACATGAATATGATGTGTAAATCATATCTAACATGAATTTACAAACCATGTATACCCATAAGCATGTACATGTATAAGGCACAGAATATGTATGTGTATTTAAAATCTGTCACACACCCATCCAGCACATGTATGCATGTACACACATCCATGATGCAAGCACACACACACATGTAAAGTGGCATGTAACATGCATGTGTGTAATGTGTATATGGATGCATTATAAGGCATGTGCACGTGGTATGCAATATATGCATATATGTAGCATGTTTATGTGAGTATGTGAGCATATAACATATATAACATAAAGAATATTTATACCATAGCATATAATATCTACCTATATAGCACATATATCTAAAACATATAACATAGGTACCTATACTCTATGTTTTATTATATGCAAATATGTAATACATAAAACATAGGATATGTTTCAGAACATATACCTGAAACGCACAAACATAATAATTTATATGTATAATACATGTATAAATATGCTCTTCTTTCTATCCTAAATTGAAGACTCATATATATATAAAATATGGCTTTACATCTAATTTAAATATTTAATAAAATGCCCTTTTTTAAAGAAGAAACAGAAAGCAATGGCTAATAAAATAACATGTATTTCAGTTTGGAAAATCTTGGGCATGAATATACTAGAAGTCATGATGCTGAATTTGATTTTTTTTTGCCCACTTAAAATGACTAACTCTGGATTAAGAGCTGTAAAAAAGATCAGAAGCCACTGCAGTCAAGCTAAACAGGAAAATGAAAGAACAGAGGTGGACCAGACTGAAAACTAGCATTAAGCTACATAACAACAGACTAGATTTGTTAGCATATTATAAGAGGAAGAGGAAAACACCCTAACCGATGTTGGAATAACATGCCAAGTGCATTACCAGATCTTTGCACACACGAGAATCCAGTGGGTTATGGAAAACATCGTTAAAGTATGTAGGATAACTCTTCATTGTGTCAGACTGTCCACATATTGCAGGGTATTTACAACCCTGGATCTCATCCACTAAGTTCCAATAACACACCCAATCTTTGGTACAACCAAAATCACCCCTGCAAATTCCGAAGCATGCTCAGGGGTTGGATCTCTCTCAACAGCCACTCCTATAGGGAACGGACTAAATACTGCTTTTATCCAGAACTTCACTCTCCAATTAGTGAATGTGAATGAGCATTGTTGTCCTCTTTAAAACGCGTTTCTTTGAAATTCATAATCCTTTTCTGTCCACGTTGAAAGCAATTTTATAAGTTTCCGTATGTCGAGGTTTCTTTAGCTTTCATCCATACGTGTAATAATATAGATGGGCCTGAAACATTTGGTCCACTCAGGACAGTCTAGAAATCTATGAGCAGTACAACACGTTTGCCCTACCATCCGTGAGATGGCTTGAGCAATAATACTGCAGCCACACTCGTATATATGTGAATTTTTAAAAGCAGCCTCAATAATTAACATTCTCGTAGGATTCAGTCTCGTTACTAATGCGGTTCACCATGGCCTTGTAAACATTTGTACATGAGGAAATTACATTAAAAATATATGGGGGGATTAAGGGGAAAAATTAACCAAAGCATAATCCATAATCTCAAGGATGTCAGGAAGGACCAATCTTTTAGCCTTGCTTGGTGATTTTGGGGTGAAAGTCAGAGAATAATGGTATATGAGTAAAAGACCTTTTTTTAAGGACTCATTTGCTCTCTCTAGAGGTCATGGACCAGATGTTACCAAAACCTCCAGAAATGGGGTTTGGGATGACCGTCCTGGTGCAAAGCATCCTTACAATAACTCTGGCTAAATGACAGAAAGAGTGACTAAAACTTCGTGACTGGCATTTCTGTATCCGCCCTGGGGGACAAGTTACATTTAAATGCCTCAGGGTCATAGAGAAGCTACAGGTATGATTTGCATTTTGTTCTGAACAAAATCTTAAGTACTCACAGTGTCATATGCCAAAAGAAGAAAACTCGGGGTCAGCACCACTGCTTATGGGTTATCTTCCGTGACAATGGATGGGGAGATGCTTGTTCTCTATTTGACAGTGATTCTTTCACAATAACAGCAAGCATTTATCCATCACTTAGGACATGCCAGACAATCTTCTAAGTTCTTCACCTGTGCGAACCCGTCACCTCTGCGAACCTGTTTAATCTTCACAACAATGTTCTGTGGTACTGTTATTATTTCCAAGTTTTATATAAGGAACGGAAGTGCAGGGAGGCTCTGTAACTTGCCCAAGCTCACACATTAATGAATGATAGAGCTAATCTGAATCTACGTAGCCTGGTTCCAGGGTGGTCTCTTTGAACCCATATGCCCTGCTGACTCTTTAACTTGTTCTTTCCTCTCCTTGAAATGTAACTGCTGTGTTTTAAGAATTAAAGAGAAAAATGGTGATTGGCCAATCTGGTTTTGATGCCTGATTGTAAAAAAATAACTGTAAGACTTGACAAGGATCTATCCCTAACTTTCTCAATAAGCTTAATATATATTTTCTTTTTAAGATCATCTGATCGCCCATCCTATGAAATGCCTACCTTGCATAATGGCAGAGAAACTCATTCCAGTGCTTTCCAGTAAAACTAAGGCTAACTGGGTAATATCTTCGTGCTAAAGGCCACAGAAAGTGTATTCTTCTGGTCACCAGATCAGCAATTCTGTTTGCATCAAGTATCATCCTACCTATTGTTCTGGCTCCCAAAGATATTGGAAAGCTCAAGCCCAGCTCCCTACCTCCATCTTCTCTTTTTGTGCCCCATGCGCCCACCCCCTTCCCCCTTGACCAGCATTAACTTGGGGCAGATTTCAGAAGAGATTTTCCAAAAGGCGGGGCGCGTTTGACACTCCGGGCCTTTCCTCACTGCACCCAGCTCCCTCCCCCTCCTCCTGTGTCCCTCCTGATGGAACACAACGCACCCCTCATCTCTTTATTGTGTGCTCTCCCCTTTCATTACTGCTGAAGGCTCTGAATGGACCTCTTGTGTGAGAGACAGTGGTCCTCATTTAATGCGATTATTTACAATAGGAAAGAGAGCTTTAAAAAGAGAACAGGAGCGACAGTTCGAGCGAGAGGCCTGACTGTGGAGCCATTCTTCTCTTAGGACTCTGGCACCCTCCGCACCTTTTCCTGGCCTGTGGCCAAGCTCTCCTCCGCTGGAGAGGACCCTTGAGCTGGGTTACAATTTCCGTCTGACGCCGCAGCAGCGGCCTCAGTGGTGGGACTTGTTTCCACAGCGAGTGCTCTGATACATGAACAGCTCTGTCTTCTTTGATCAAGGGAGACCAGGGCATCCTGTCCCATGGCTAGTGTTTTCGGATGATTAGTCTTTTCCTGGGCACACCCTCCTGGAGAACAGGACACTAGCTATAGAGGAGAAGCTGAGGCCGGCTGCCTTGGCAGAGGGTAATAGAAGTGGAAGATGTGGTAGCCTAGACTCAGGACACGTCTTGGACCAGGCTGTACTCTTGTGAGAATTGGGAAACCCTGGCCCCTCTGGGCCAGTGGATTAGGAAAAGTTGCTTTCTCTCACTGGACCTAGGCCCCCAGTCCCACGGTGGGGCTCACACTGCACAGATGCAAGGCATCATGGGGCAGCTTGAGTAGATACTGCACCTCCATCAGCCATCTGTCTCCAGCCGACCTCAGCGGCAGTGTGGTGCCTGGGCGGGGAGTGGGACATCCACAACCAGACTGCGGTGGGAGTTTGGATCTTGGGTTTACCATTTGGTAGCCAGGCAGCTCTGTTGTCTTGGGCAGGACATTTTGTTTTTCATTAGTCTATTTTTTAAATTATTTTACTTTATTTTTAAGTGGAGTATAGTTGATTTACAATGTTGTGTTAGTTTCAGGTGTATAGCAAAGGGATTTAGTTATAGAATATATATATTCTTCTTCAGATTCTTTTCCATTATACTTTATCACTAGACGTTGAATATAGTTCCCTGTGCTATACCGTAGGTCCCTGTTTTTAAATCTATTTTATGTATGGTAGTGTGTATCTGTTAATCCCAATGTCCTAATTTATCCCTCCCTCCCTTGGGCAAAGACCTTTAAATGCTCCATGTCTTGGTTTTCTTATCTGTGAAACTGTATGGCAGTCGTAGCATCTAATCAGAGGTCATTCTTAAGATGAGGTGAGAAAATTCATAGAAAGCATGTAAAACAGTCCCCAGTGCAAAGAAAGTTCTCCCTAAATGTTGCGTGTTAGTAATGTATGAATAGCAGAGTGCTAAGCTACCCTAGACCTTCACAAAAACGGGACGTGCCTAGCACAGTCTCTAGGATTGCTAGCCTCATCCCTTCTGTAGATTGTTCTTTGACCCTAGGAATTCTCCCCATTGTTGAGTAAACAACTACAATGACAATAATGCCTGACTTTTATTGTGCATTTAGCATATTTCAGGTCCTGGGTTTAGTACTTTGTGTATATGGTATCATTTAGTCATCCCAACATCTTTCTAAAATCGGTTCCTCTTTTAACCCCATTTTTTAGTTGAAGAGCCTTATACTCACAGAAGCTAAGCAACTTGTCCAAAGTCTAAAAGACAGCTAGAATTCAGGCGGCATTGGGGAAAAACCCCTTACTCCAAGACCCCACTACTGTCTCCACTACTGAAATCTGCTTCAATCTGAAAAATTCATTGCTCGATCTTTTTTTTTTTTTTTCCCCTCTTTTCATGTCCTAAAATCACATATATTTTCCTGTCCCTGCTCCTTCCTGGAAGCGGAACTCATGACATTATGAGACTTGAAAGGCTGTACAAACTGTTTTGTACAATCACCTTATTTACAAGTGAAATGGAAGTGGTAAACTTATAAATAAAAACATCCTGCCCACAAGGGCATGAGTTAAAAATAAAGCATAATGTATTGCCCACCCCAGACATGGGGCAAGTGAGTGGAGGACAAAGGGATCAATCACATCCACTCAGAAGCCAGCCAGGCTGGTGAAGATGGGGTGGGTTCTGGGGGTTGTTCCTGTGTTCTCAGAATCAAAGTGTTACAGCCCCGGTCAGTTTTGTCTGTTTTGAAGTCTGGTTCTGTCCTGTCTACTGGCTAGTTTTGTATTCATTATTATTATTATTTTTAATGTAGATGGCTTTGCTAATAGGCTAATTTTTTTCCTCATTCCTTTCCTGGACTGTTGTTTCATTTGTCTCCTCATTTTATTTATTCAATTTTCTTCAAATTGCACCGTTTGTTACTTGGCCTCAGGGAGCACTGGCTATTAAAACGACACTAATAATTTTAATTGACTTAAAATGATGTCAGAACAGCACAGCTGCTAAGAAATACAGGGCCTCCAAATAGGTGCTACAGCAGGAAGAAGGCATTAAACAAAGCCAGGTGCCGAAGGCTCTGAACCCCCAAATTCAGTAGAGTGTTACCGAAGAAGAGATGTTCTCATCAGAAAGCCCATGCTGCCCCATTAGAATGCAACTGCTACTCCAGCACACAGTATAGCAGAAACTTTAAGTTTCCGGAACAAATCCCTGGGGGCAGGGGCAGGCCATGAGGTGTTATTATTCGCTGTATAAAAGTTCTTGTCATTGAATAGGCCATCAGCATATTTAAAATCTGCTTAAAAGAACTGTTCATATACAATTACTCAAGCATGTATCTTTGTCATAGCATGGGAAGCATCATCTGTACCTCTGATCACCCCTATTCTAGTGTCAGATCTCACAAAGAGCTTTTAAACAGAAAAAAAAAAAAAAAAGCAAAGGTGGTTGGATGACATCTATTTCAGAAAAGTAGCTGAAACACAGGTACCTGAGAAGTAAGGGAAAAGATAATTGCCTTTCAAATGATATTGGGTGGGTGTCATAGCCTCAGTTTTCTCTTTTAAAATATGAAAGCACTAATACCTGCTTCAGCTAGCTGTGTACGTAGAAAGAGATGATGCCTGAGAAATCATTTTGACAGTCACGACAAGACATGAAATAGTTGGGAGGATTTCCAAGGCTCTGGGGAAAGCCCCGTAATGATTTAGTGTCAGCTCCCGGGAAGTGGAGTCCAGTGGAGTCATCACAGCACGCAGGAGACTGTAGCCACAAGACGATGGCAACCATTTACTCGGCCTGAAGATCGGGCCAGAGAAAAGTATAGTCACACGACATATTAGAAATCTCAGAGATTATTAAATCTAGAAATCTTAGAGATTATTAAATCTAACTCCTTTATTTCACAGTAGAAAAAAAAAACCTGAGATCCAGAGAAAAGTAGTGACTTGCTGAAGGTCACCATCAAATTACAGACAGGCACAATACTAGAACTCATGTCTCTCGGTGATTCATCACGTGGGTTTCCCCTGCAATATCACTCTCACGTTTAGAAATAGTGTAACCGTCCCACTCCCCAGCACTCCCCACCCCCAATTTAATTTTAGTCAGCACTTACTATCTGACCTCCTTTGGAAGGAGTTGTACATCCATGTGCAGTGCCATGTGAATGAAGTATTAATTATTTCATTCAAAATACTAGCACAGTTGCATATTAGTCAAGTAAATAAAAGGTACCTAATCAAAAGTTATCATGTGCCTCCCAGTAGATATCTCATATCATAGAACTGCCATTCCTTGGGATTTAGGTTTTAGTCCTGACTGCTGCTGTCTTTCAGTCTTAGCCACGGTGGAAAAGACCCCCCTTCTCCTTTCTAATACTCTGTAGTACATATAGTGTACCTCTGTTGGATCATATATTATCTCCATCAGGACAGCAGCTAGAGTTATCAACTATTATGTCTCTAGGAATCAGCACCATGCCTGTATACCTAATAGCTATCAAATAAAAATTTGAGGAACAAAAGAAAAATAAATGAATGAAAAGACTCAGGAGCTCTAGCCTACTGAGCTGGGATTGAGGTGGGACAGAAGCCTTGGGAAGGTCATGGTCAGACAGAGATCTGGATCAGACTAAATCACTGGCTAGGCTGGGCTGAGGCTGGGGGATTGATCACACATGGCAGAATGGCAAGAAGGACTGGGGAGGCACAATCAAGCATCAGCAAATACAGACACTGAGAAAAGTCTTCTCCTGAAGGATGAGTGCAAGAGATTTCATTGGCTATTCTCCCTACTTTCAGTGTGTGTGAAATTTTCCCTAATAAAACACTTGAAAAAGAGGTTATGTGGTTTTTTTCGAGCAACTAGGCTTACAAAAAGAGTTTTAGAGCTGGAACAGCAAAATATGCTGAATTGGGGGGGTTGGATCAATGCTGTGGCAGCACTAGGGAGAGCTCCCAACAGCTGTTGGCGCTTCTCTGGAAGCTGGCCATGGGGACGCAGTGGTATCTGGAGGAGCCACTGAGGTCTCCCCCATAGGCTCTTGTGCCTGTGAATGCGGTCTTCACTGGAGCTCAGAGGCTCAGGCTTGTTAGGGTCAGCTCTGCTCCTCCATTCCAGGACTTCAGACTCATCTTTCATCACCTGGAGCTTTGTAACCATCAGTATGACAGCCGTAGAAACTCTGGGCAAGCTAGGGGCTCAAGGGTGAAGTTTGGTTTCTCCTGAATTGGTCTTTCCTGCAGGACCTTCTTCATTAGCGTCTTCCCCACTGGGGCCCTTCCCAGCATCTCAAGAACTGAGCTCTTGGTTAGAGCCTTGATAAGGGCTGGCTGCTGCTCCATGACTTTGGGAAGGTGATTCTGCCTCTGGGATCTCCATCTCATTATTTTAAAAATAAGGCATTTGAACCTGATCCGACATTTCAAAGGCAGACACAGCTAACCAATCTTACTATTCTTCGTTGCTGAGCACAGATTTGATTTGAAAAAAAATCTCCTCGATGCAGTGTGACAGTTGGTAATATCTGGCCACTCCATCACATCATTTCTGAATTTCTTTTAAATGAACATGGTAAAATACTGACTGCCCAAGTTCTGGCTTCTTATATTTTTCAGATTGGCCTCTGGTCCAAGATCAGGTGACTAAAATTAGACAATCTTCTCAGTACAAGAACTGATAACACCATGGTTTCTCACATCCAAAGTTGAATCCATGACATACAGTTTCTCAAAATTATCTACCTGTTCATATGTTCATTAAATGAATATGGCATAACTCCTCTGTACATTGTATTCTCCCATTTGCTTGATACATAAAAAGCTGAATTAGACAAACGCCTTGTCCCTTGAGAGTTTTCAGTCTATCAGAGGGAATGAAGGAAGTTATATGAATGAATACTTAGAATATGAGGCAGGATGTGATAAATGAAAAAATTGAAGCACGATTAAATGTTTGGGAGTTTAGGGAAAAAATATTTCTCATGGGTGTCAAGCATGAAAGAAAATGGACACGAAGAAATCTATTAGAAGCTCTTCCGGTTTGGCTAAGATCTGGCTTTCGCAAATGACGACCGAGAGTCCACCATTAGTCAAGGAGAGTGATTTGATGGTCTGCACCAAGCTTGGATATGTACTACTGACTTTCCTCCTGTTTCCCATAAACTAAAAGGGACAAAGCTATGTGAATGACCTATTGTGCAAGGTTGCTTGCTACAGCTTGAATTTTATGGGAGTTGGCATTAGATTACAAAGGAAGCCATAACAATGAGATGCAGTGAAATGTGGTACATTTGTCTTGGCCTCTAATAGACACGCACTGTTGGAAGGGGTGGGCCTTTGGAAGTTGGGGGCAGGGTGACTGAGTATTTGTGCTCTTTGTGGAAATGAAAGGATTAGTGCCAGATTCAGTCTGATACTTTCGTAGCACACATGAAAACTTCTATCACTATAGTATTCAACAAACTTGACACTAGCTTCATCCCTTCAGTGAAGGCACATACGTGCAGAGAAATGAGATGTATTTCTTAATCAGCCATCTACAACTCGTAAGAAATCTTGAACCAGAAAGGACAATCCTTGATTTTCCAAGCTACCACAAAGTCATGATTTCTACAATTAAATAGTTTCCATTAACTTTCCATGCAGCCGCCATCCCCCCCGCCCACCATCGCCGACAGCTGACCCAAATCTTTCAAACGTTGCAGAAAACCTTGGCCTGTGATCATTGATCAATCCACTTTGTAAAATACCTGGTAATCTTCACAAGCGTCGCAAGCAGCGTGCCAGAGCTAAGTCTGTTGTTTTGCACTGTCTTAACCGCCTAGAAAGTTTGTTACAGGGGTGTTTCAAGAAGAGCGCTATTAACAGGGTGATGGATGGTTATGCTGAGCTGAAGGTGGCGTAGGTGCAGTTTCAAATTGCTCTCTGTGTGCAGTGAACAAGGTCAGACTTAACTCTCTAGCCGACCGCTTCTGTTTTCACTTTGTTTAAAAAAAAAAAGTGGAAAAGCGCCATGTTAGCAATGTTTTGGAAGTATTATGTATTATGTATATAATTGCTCAAAATGTAATATCAATCCGTTCCCTTTAAAGTAAAAACTTTTCTTGCCAATAACGTCTCCATATATTGGAGATGGATGTCACACTCAATTTTTATGTGCCTATGAAAGACATTCGCCCAAAATAGACACAAAAATATAATTTCATAAATGCAGAGGTATCTAAATAGATACAAAAAGAGAAGAGCATTTACAATTATAAAAGTACATGGATAGATAGCATCTTTTGTCAGAGATAATGAAGAATTCTATATAATGCACCTGGTGCCTGCTTTCTGCACCTGCAACCCACAGACTGAGCCAGAAAAATGCAAATGAACACAAGGAGGAATAATGGGTGTGGCAGAAGAAGAGTGTAAAAAATGCCTGATTTCATGCCTGCCCTCTAAGTAACTCTAGTTTCAATTTCTTTTCTTAACATATTTGACAATGCTGACATTTCTAGAAAAGCACATATAATTGGGCCTGAACTCATAAAATTAGTGTGTATAAAAGGAAAAGGCCAGTGTATTCTTAGCCTCTTGACATTTTCTACCACAGTCCCCATTCCCTATTGCTTTCTTCTTTTCACTTTGTTGCAATTTAATTTTATCCAATTCAGTAAGTATTTACTGAGTGTGTATTATGTGCCAGGCACTAGACTTGACATTAATATTCTTAGAAATTTATAAGATAATGTCCCTGCCTCCAAGAAAACTCATAGCTGGGTGAAGAGACAGCGTTTACCTTACTGTACTATACTTAATAACATAAGACCTAATCCAGAAAAGGTTGGAAAATGGGAGGTGGGGATAGTGTTTAGGGTGAGTATTTCCAAATGAGCATATATATGAAACAGGGGTTCAGGGGTGAAAGGTACTTAGCTGGAGGAATAAGGGAGGAAAAAAGAATTCCAGAAAGGTGCAAAGTAGGGATAGAGCTAAGTTTCTAAGGGAAGTATATGTAGTCCACTGAGGCTGTAATGTAGATTTTAAGGCAACAGTCATCAAATAATGAACAGGGAGACAAATATAGGATCCAAAATATGAATAGAAAAAATAATTTTAAAAAAGATAGTGAATGCTACCTTTCCTGTCATCTCTCTTTAAGACCTCCATCTTTAGTTTTCTAAAGACTGTATTGGATTAGATAAAGAAAAAGACAGAAAAATATTTTGTTTCATTTTGTATTGTTTTGTTTGGGGTATGGTAACAGAAACAAAGAAAGCCACAGGCCATTAGAGAGCCCCCTTGCAAAGTGTGGCAGTAACAGGGGTCCACAAACCAACATATTAGAGCTGTAAAGGTAATAGGCCAGACTCTTCCTTCTAGATTACATCTCATATGGATAGTCATAGGTCAAATTGACAGTTGAATGAATTATACATAAGGCTCACATCATTTTTAAGGATATTTAGATCATTTCTAATTATAACCAATTAAGAAAACTTGGGCATGGTCCACCTTTATTCATCTATTCAAATATGTGCTGAGCATCACACTGTGTCAGACGTTGTTCTCAGCTCGGGGGATGTGAACATGAATAAGACAGGTAAGGTGCCTGCTCTGATGGATCTGATAGTCAGATGGTGGGAGACTGATACCTAAAACTAAACAGACGGATGAACAAGGTTGTATCGGATGGTGGTGACATGATAATGGGTGAGTGGAACACACTAGTGATCAGTTAAAGAGGGTGGTCAAGGTATGTCCTCTCTGAAGAGGTGTTTGCACAGAAACTTGGAACCAAGTGAAGGAATGAGATGTACGAAGATCTGGGAGCCAGGTTTACCAGGAATAGGCAGTAGAAGTTGACAAAGCTATAATGTGGGAATGATTGCTTTGATTGTTGGGAAAAATACAAGAAAGTCATCATGGCTAGAGCAAAAGGAGCATGGGAAAGAGTGGGAGGGAATGAGGTCAGAGAAGTTGGAATGAAGCAAACCATATAGGCTTCACGGGCCATGGTAAGAAATGTGAATTTTATTCTCAGTATAATGGCACCATTGGTTAGTTTTGAGTGGAGAGGTGACATGATATCATTTGTATGTTCCCTTTGGGATCAGTATTTGTGGCCACATCGACATGCATAGAATCCACACCCATCATTTGGGATCTACAGACTGTATTTAGCATGTTCAGGATAAAAACAAAGCTTCTGTGAGAGTCTCCAATGATGACTACTATCACTTCCTTTTCTTTTAATTCTACTATCAATTTCCTTTCTTTCAATGATGACTACTATCACTTCCTTTTCTTTTAATTCTACTATCAATTTCCTTTCTTTCAATGATGACTACTATCAGTTCCTCTTCTCATGCTGTCCCATGTCAAGGGAGTGAGCCCTGTTTTCCCTCCCCTTGAGTTTAGGCTTCACTTAGTCACTTGCTTGACCAATATACTGTGGCAGAAGTAACGATCTGGGACTTCAGAGGCAAGGTCCTTAGATTCCTTAGTTTTCACCTGGACTTCTTGGAATGGTTCTTCTTGGAATATTCCCAGCCACCACACAGTGTGAAACCTAAGCTACGTGGAGGTATCATGCGTAGGGCACCCCAGGTGACAGATCCAGGTTACCTCCCAGCCACCAGCTAACTCAACCGCCAGGCATGAGAGAGTCATCCCAGATTTCCAGTCTAGTCCAGACTTGAGATGACTGTAGTCCCAGTCACAACGTACGATTGTAGTTTCATGCGAATCCCCAAGCAAAAACCTCCCACGTGAGCGCACTCGATTTATAAAACTGTGGGAGATAACCAGTTGTCGTTTTCAAGCCACTAAGTTTGGGATGTTTTACAATGCAGCATTAGTTGAGCGAAACAGTCTCTTTTGCCAAAACTTTCACTCTCTATTCCAACCATTCTGTTGATGCCAAGTCTGGTCCATTAAGTATCACTGGCCCCTTACTCTCTGTTTTTTCTTTTTTTTTTTTTTTTTGCTTTCCTTTTTCCTAAATTTCAGCTTTGTTTCTTGTTTTGTTTTTGTTTTCATTTTTCAAAACAGAAGCAGGTGCAGTTCCCTCACATACACTTGGCTCAAATTCAAGAATACATCAGCCATACGGTTCTGGACGTTCCGGAGCTGAGCTCAATGATCTCTCCTAAGAGCCTGATCGAGCATTATCTTCCACGGCTCTTTCTGCTAATGCTTCCCCTCTTGTTCTTTTTGCAGTTTCAGGCATCTTTATTCCAGTATTTTATTGTTATTGTTAATCGAGCAAATGAGTTTCATCTTATCAGCAGGCAGTTCAGCTGGTGACTGCTTTCTTAGGTCAACGTGATTCTGTAGATATGTATATTACATCCAGGTTAGTTAGATATTCATGACTATAAAACATAGGACAGTTCATTGATTAACTGGTCATCAGAGAGCGAGAGCTCTTCCTCTTGACATGCCAAGATGACCCAAGTCTGATGAGCTCATTTGTTACGCACATATAAACTTTAGCAGTAGTGTATACCTGATATTAGCACATTACTTACTGCTTAAGTATCTGGTAACAAAAACTGTGGTCTTTAAAATCTTATTCTGCAAACAAGTCAATGAGTTTATAGATAAGCATGGCCATGAATGTAGCTCTTTCCACATATATAAACACGAATAAAGGCAGGATTATGTAGAACAGAACAAAAATAAAATAAGACTCTTGACTTCACATAACATTAAGATTTTTTTAGAGAAAGGGGGGCAAATAGAGTTGATATCCTGTGGAGCCTTCCTGCCCATCAATTCTGGGAGGTAAAAGGCTGAAGCCAATCTTAAACTATGGAAACCATTTTGGCTTGGAGTTTCAATGACTTAGTTTAAGTAAACAATTAGCTCCAGTAGTCTGTTGGCTCAGCAATGAATATGGAAGTCAGTCCTAATAAATTATTTTCTATGATCTTTCTAATCTTACACAAAGTAACTCTTCATTGTCTAACTAGGTTTTTTAAAAAAGGCTCTAAATAGCTATCAATTAACTTTCTATTTCCTGTTATAAAATGTGAACATTATGATAGACTTGAGTCGGCCACGGACTCAACGGGGAAAATCACTCCTTTGCATGGGGCATAAATGTAGCCTTTATATATTACTAATCATAACTACAATGGGACTAATCATATTCTGATACCAAGTTGAAATGAGGAATTAGAAGAGTTCTTTTCATTTTAAGTCTTTGGAAATCTGGATACAACCCAGACATTACCCAGAGGATGTCCTCTTTGAAGGCTTGGTTTTAGCAGAATGGATTCTGTGGAAGGGGCTTTCTGTGCTTGGTTGCACTCTGGTGTTGTTTCACATGTTGCTCTCGGAAATATTGAAGTTTCTTTTGAATTATTTTTCCTAATGATGAAAAACAGCTGAAATTAATGAACGTTGTGAATTTAAATAGCATCACACCATTAGTCACAAATATCTCAATAGTAAAGAAGCATATAACCATTAACATTTAAAATGATGAACAAGCTGCTCAAGCTACATTGTTTTTACTGGACAAATTTATCAAGTTGAGGTCGGCTTCTATTATGTGCCTTGTCGATCCATTTCATTTGGCTGCAAGATACTCCAACATATTTTGTTTTGAATAACTGCTACTTTTTACAAAGTGATCTGTTTGGGAAGGAGGCGGCCAGAGGGAGAAGTGAGAAAACGGAGTTAACCTAATTACGGTATAATATTTTTCTTTTTAGTAATTTATATAGGATGTCTTGAAATGTCTCTTTTTGTAAGTATAATGTCTCTAAATGTAAGGAAAATGTAGGCTTTTCCTTTATCAGGATAGAGTAAATGAGAATGCTAATTGATTTCAAGTGAAATTATTTGGGTTAATTCTCATTTTTTGATGTTTGAAGGAACAGTATTCCTATTCACATGTAAAATGGTACAAATCTGATATTGGTTAAGATTATTTTGGTCAGACCATCTAAGTTTTATGAACAAGTTTTATGGGTCTTAGGGGCCTTCACAGGAAACACAGAGACTAATGTTTTCCTGAGGCTTTGACCCATGGGAGTTGCTCTGTCTGCAATTCCCTTCCTGCATTTGACACATCCATATTCCACTGTTAGCATCAGCTCAGAAGTTACTTCCTCCATGAAGCCTTTCCTGATACGTTGAGATTTTCTACTACTGGGATCCCAGAGTCCCTGTAACATATCTCTAATTCTGTGCTCATCTGATATGATTTACATGTCTTTCTCCAACGCCATCTCCTTCTCTGACCAAAAGAGAAGAAAATTTTGACTGTGTCTTCCCCAGTGTGGAGATCAGATCTTATTCTTCATTATAATACATGGATTTAGCACCTAGTATCTGGCCTGTGTAGACAAAAATATTGGCTGGGAAAAAGCCAAATGGCTGTTCTTAGATGGAAGCCGTTTCAGAAGAAGCAGGGTTCTCTTCCAAACATTACAGTTATGCTGAGAAAATACTGAAGTTTCTTAGCTTTCAAACCAATCATTGATTTGGTTTTCTTATCTGTAGTGGTTAATTTTGGTCCACAAGATTAAGAGGTTTGAGTGCCCCATGAGAGAGGCATGAGAGCTTCCTAAAATGATAAGAATCATTCTTCCCTAAAGTCAAGGAAACAGAACAGTCCCAGACAGGTAACAGTACTTCCAGTTCTTTGATTACAGATGCATATAATCATACAAAATTATTTAAAATAGGGAATGTTTTACCTAGTGTGTTGCAGGTTGACTGAGATGCTTGTTTAAAATGCAGAACCTGATTTATCAGGTCTTGGGTGGAGCTCAGCTACCTGCATTTTAAACAACTGTTCAGCTAATTCTGATGCCTATAGACTTGGGCTTTGAAGAGACACTGCCAAAGATGCTGAACTCACTTCCTTTGGAAGCAGTTTTCACATATGTTTCTATGGAAGTTTGTGTGGTTTTCTTTCCTCTCCTCCACTTAGAATATAACATTATCAGGACAAATGCCTGGCCTATTGTTATACTTTCCTAACTCCATTGCACTAAATTCGGTGCTCTGCCCTCATGGTACATCAGGACAGGCATGGAAGAGACCTCATGTCTGCTCTCAGTTTATAGGAGGCTGGGAAAAGGGGTGAAATCGCGGGTGGCTACCGGGCCATAGAAGTCTTCACTTTTCTCAAGTGCTGTGTGAGTATTTCGAGTTTTTAGTATCTGCTCATACCTACAGGGCACATAAAAGCAAGTCCCTGGGAGTCAGCAGACATTTGTGCCTCTTCCCCAGATGCCCCTACCTCAGTCAGCTCCTGGGGCTGTTGAACCCTTATCAATCCACGGGCATCTGACCATCACTGTCCTGCTTACAGGCTGTCTGTGGCTCTACCTGCCTCTAGGAATGAGTCTACATCCTGAACCAGACTCACAGGCTCCTCATAAGCTGCCTCCTCTCTTCCTTTCCAGCCACATCTATATCATCTACCTCGGACGCATGACTCTCTAGCTGATGGGACTTCTCGGAGTTTCCCTAATAACAGGTTCTTTCATAGTTTCCGAGTACATGTCACCTCCTGCCGAGAAGGCTGTCACAACGTTGACTTTCTGTGAATGCCTACTCAGTCTTCAGTTATCACCTCCAATGGGAAGCCAAGAGTGACAAAGCCAACTAGCCTTACATGTTTAATTTCTCTATTGGCATTTAATTTCATTTCATTGTTCTAACATTTAATCATTTAACAACCCTATGGGGCAGTTTCCCATTTTACAGTTGAGAAAGCAGAGGTACTGGGAGGTGAGGTAGCTTGCCCAAATTCCCACAACTAGTAACTGGAAGAGTTAGGATTCAGACTGATATATCCCATCTCTAGCTCCATGCTCTTAGCCTTACACCTTGACTAGATGGCCTTTTACTTGTGCACCTTCTTCACTAGAACACAGGAGCCATGTCTTAGTTTTCCCTGGATTCTACTTTCCGAGCAAACTGCCTCGTCCACAGTAGATGTTCAGTTAACGTGTAATTGGATAAGCCTGTCACTGGATCATAGGCCTTTGCCTTGCCAAGGATTACAGGAGCAGCGGAAGCCACAGAAAAGACCAAATCGAACCAACCAGAGCCCATTAAGACCACCCAGTTATAAACTATAGGGGCTACCTAGCGACTTTGATTTCTACATTAACAGAAAAGGTACTAATAAAATGTAGCATTGATTGACTTGTGTCTGATTTCTAGAGACAGAGCTGTGAGTCAGGGGTGATTTAATCTTTCAGCCTCCTGTAGCTATTTCTGGATTTCTTTGTGGCGAGGGACATTAGATTCACCTCGTGTGGTGTGGGGCAGTGATGGACTCAGTGATCAAAGTGCCGATGGTGTTTCGTGTTCAGAGGCGTCTGACTACCTCTCCTTCCTGTCAGTGTTCCCAATAGCACAGGCCAGCTCAACTGGAGAACAATTGGGTCTTCTGAACTTTCAGCCTAATCTCAGAGGTGTCAGCCTTCCCCATGCACCAGCGCTTATGCTTTCGGGTTGGAGAGACCTAGCTTTAAATGGCAGATTTACTGTTTACCACAAATGACCTGGGGTAATACATCTGGCTGCTCTAAGCCATGGTTTCCTCCTCTCTGAAATGGGATTAATGGGAGTGTCATTATGAGGATAATGTACATCAAGCATTACTGTGTAAGGTCACGTATCTAATGAAGCTGGATCCAGAAAACAAATTCAGGCCGTCTGATCCCAGAGTTGGAACTCATAGCCATTAGCTTCTCAACAATATTCTCAACTCGCTCAGTTAGCTCCCTTCCTTAATTCTTCTACCCATTCAATCTCTGCCCTTTCACTGCTGAAATTCATGAAAATGGAGTCCATCCTCACTGCTTTACAGCGTGAACCATTTTTTCCTCTCACCACCCGCTGGACTCTGCCTTCTGTCACCACCACTCCATAGCCGTTATGCTCTAGGTGGTGAATCATGACAGTTGATCAGGAACTACTCTGCGAATATGCAATGTTCAGACTTCATTTGAATTTATTTCTTGCTCATCTCACAGCGCTGAGCGGTTTGGGGTTAGCAAGGTGGCTCTGCTCCATGCATTCATCTAGAAACCCAAGCTGATGGGGGCTTTCTTTGATCACTCAGGGCTTCCACTGGGGATATCTTCCTTTGGTCAGCCAAGAGAAAAGAGCAGGGTGGAGCCAGGGAAGGGTTCTGTGGACCGGTGGTGCATCACCTTCACTCCACATTCCATTGCTAGAACATCTAGAATAATCACGAGGCCAGAGAAGAGAGGACAATATGAACTTTGCTGAGCAGCCAGAAACTCTTTGCCACACTCACTGAAGGAAGTCAAGACTATTATTAACTGTAAATGTCTCCAACATCAGGGCAGTGTACCTTTCCAATCCTTTCTTGAACCATTTCTGTACTTTCCCACCATACTGTCTCTACCAGACTGTCCGTTCTATCTAAATGCTCAAGATCACTTTCTTTCACACCAAAACCCTTGATGGCAAAGTACAGTATTACCTCTTTCACTGAGCCTTTTCTCATCTTCCCCTCTCAGAAGGAGAAGGACAAGGTAGACAGCAAACTGTTTCCACTTTAGATCATCTAAGGTCAAATCATAGAAGGTTAGCACAGGAAGAGGTCCCCAGCAATGCTTAGCCCAACGTTTTCTTTGTATGAAAGAAGCCAAGACCTAGAGAGATAAAGGGATTGCCTAGGGACAAGCCATGAATAGAAACTAAGTCTGTTAGATTCCATTCCTGTCTCTATCCTCACGTTATCTCCTGGTGGCGTAGGGCCAGCCTCTGGGGTAGTTTTATTCATATATATTTTTCAAACTTTTCCCAATTAACCCCCAAAGTATATTAAAAACAATGCTTTAAAAATAATGCCAATAAAGATCTTCTTTATATAGACTGACAGATTAAAAACATTTTCCCCAGTTCTGCTTCATGATCTTGTAAAGTTTGGAAATCTCTTAGTTTTTCCTAGCGATGCCTCAAATTTCAGTGAGAATGAATCAATCTCTATGTGTCTATCTATATATATCTCAGCTCTTGGCAATTAAGTCTCGTGATAATTGTTTTTGTGCGTTAGTCATAACCACTTTTTAAGCAGCAAAGCCTATTACTGGTGCAGAGTGAGTTTCAGATGCCCTGCAGTTTGATTAATTTTGGGTAATGCAGCTGTGTGGGGTAAGGAGATTTTACAACGCCTATAAAATGTTACCTCATGACATGTTCAGCAGTGAATCTGTGGCACCACAGAGCAATTTCAGTGCTTTTCATTAAATACCCGATACCATTTACATTGTACAGTTTTTAAGCAAGAACCATCCTCCGAGATCAGGAGGGTCTGTTAATTGCAAGGCATTTGGGAATCCTGGAAGAGGTAGAAGGGTCTCGATATTTTTCTGGGAACGAATGTAAAAACAACAAGCCAACAAACAGAAAACACTACACGCGAAGGAATTGTATTCGATCCATGTTGCTTTTAGCGGGTTCTCTGATCTTCCCACAACAAAAGATGAGATCTGACTTGCAGCAAATAGTGTGCCCCAAAACACAGTCTCCCATGAAAGCAAATCAAGAAGAGAACAAGAAAACCATAGTGAGTGGTATACATTTCTTCTTGTTATTTGAAATCATCTCTCTTAGCTTCAGCTACCTTTGATATTGTTGTTATTACAGGTAAGAGAGCAGATATAATAATTAAATCCATCATTGACATTCAAACAATTCATACATACCTATTTAGCCCCAATACATGCCAGGCAAATGGATAGAAGCTCAAGATAAAAGATGGCTGTGAGAAAATAGGATGAATTTTTTAAAATGGTTTCTGCCCCCCCGAGAGATCGCAGTGTTACAGTTTGAAGCTCTGACTTCTCACCCAAAGCTAGGCGCACCTGATCATTTTTCACTTGGATGTTATAACACCTCCTTAAACTCGACCCATTCAAATCTAAGTTCATCATTCTTGTCTAAATCAGTTTTTATCCTTGACTAAAGAAAATCACTGTATCTTATAACAGCAAAGCACCATGCAAATGTTCGCTTTTCACTAGAATTATTCCCTACAGTGGTAATTACCAACCTAAGACACACAAATAATAAGATTTTGGATTCATCATCCTTCCAGTCCCCAAGGTCAGTCAAATAGCACAGCCTAAGCTCATCTTTTCTGGAAGGCTGTCCTCACCTCTCAAGGTCTTGCTACCTTCAGACCGTCTCCCCTTCTAATCCACTCACTATTCGTCACTGTGTTGTCCCTGTTTCTCAAGCACTGTGGTGTCATCCCAACGAGGTCACACACTCTTGGAATTCACAGCCTGCATCTTAAGCCTCTGTTCTCACCTGTGACGATGACTGGGTATAAGTGTGGATCTGAAACACGAGCTCAAACCCAGGTCCGGATGCTAACCAGCTCTGCAACCCAGTGAAATCCAAACCGCTTTCAAACTGGAGTTTCTTCTTCTGTGATGTGACTAAGATAATAAGGCCCAACTCACAGAGTTGTATTGAGAACTAGAGAGAAAGTAGACTCTACTCAAAAGTAATTTGTAAATCTAGAGCCCACACAAATGTAAATTCTTAGTATTATTTGCCATAGTTTCAGCTCAGCACAATAAATATTAGGAGATTAATTGATGCACTGATGTTAAGTGAGTCTCCTAAACGTACTAAGATCATGGAACATTTAGTACCAGTTGTTTGCTTATACATTTGGAGGATAAACCTACGAAACCAGTCCTTCTGCTTTCTGAACAGCATGTTCCCTGGGCAGAAACATAGATCCACACCATTCCTTAATCCCAATGCACCTCTCCTCATGTGTTCCACAGCAGGAAAACTTGTCCACCACATCTGTCTTCTCTCTCTCAGTGCGCCTTCTCTCTCCAGACACTGGACTCTGTCAGTAAAATAAGCTGCCTGTCAAGGAAAAGAGCAAAGTGATAGGACAAGGAGCCAAGACCTCAACGTCAACGTCAACCTCAATGCCATGGATCACTCTTTCCAATCATATTATTCGTGCTGTATTTGTAAAGACATGAGAGACACAATATTGAACATCAAAGAATGACAGAGCCTTATGTAAAGCTACTTTTAAAAATAAATGATGGTGACGATGATGATGGTCATGGAGGAGGTGTTTACTATGGCATCTAGATGGGAGAAGATTTTTATTTTTGACAAGGGTTTGCCCTGAGCTTCTCATAACATCGGAGAGGCAGTTAGGTCTCCCATAAATGTTCGGCTTACTCCAAAGGCCAACCTGGTCCACAGGTGCAGATAGTTTTAATTTGGCCATTGCTGGTCAACTTAGCTTTTTTTTTTTTTAAAAGACGAGGCAATAAACTAAGGTTTTTATTGTGAATGTTGAGCAATTCTCATGATTGGAGTGTTCTTCAAGACTCACCTAACTGAATGGCTTCAAAACCTTAGCTGATGCACTTCTTTTTTCAAGTTCTGAAGGTCCCAGCCAAAGTGTTTACATTTATTGTGAGTAATTTTTATTTAATCTTTTTAAGAAGTAGACCAGTCTTGTAACATAGTGATTTAGCTTTATTAAAGATAATTAAAAGGGATAAACCTCCTTCTGCCCAAATGATCTATGTAACCAATAAAAGTCACTTTGGAGCTGGATAATTATCTGGATAATTATCTCAACCCTTTTAATTCTGCTCTTCTGGGCTTATAGTAGGCATTCCGTGGTAACTTGTTGATTGATTTGCTTTTGACTATGAAGACTTGACCCAGTAATTTTTTTTTTTCCCCCCATGTTTAAATAGAAGTCTTCTTTTACTTTTAATTGTGGTATATTTGACAAAAGTTTTATATATTTAAGGTATACAATTGATGATTTGATATACATACACATTGTGAAATAATCACCACAGTCAAGCTAATTAACGTGTGTGTGTGTGTGTGTGTGTGTGTGTAAGATCTACCCTCTTAGGAAATTTCAAGTATACAAAAAAGTACTCTTCACTATAGTCAGATTGTTGTACGTTGGATCTCTAGAACTTAATCATTCTGTAAAACTGAAACTTTGTATCCCTTGACCAATATTTCTCGTTCACCCCCTCCCCCCAGACACTGGTATCCACCCTTCCACACTCTGCTTCTATGAGTTTGACTATTTTAGAAGCCCACATATGTCAGATCATGCAATATTTATATTTCTGTGTCTGGCTTATTTCACTTAGCATAATGCCCTCCAGGTTCATTCACGTTGTTGTAAATGGCAGGATTTATTTCTTTTTTTAAGGCTGAATACTATTCCATTCTATATATATATAAAATCTAACCCCCAAATTCTAATAATTCAGAAGGTCAAATGCCTTGAGCACTCAAGACAAATATACTTTTTTTACTTTTGCTTATGTTAGAATCATAAAACCCTATAGAGAGTAAAAATTTCTCGAGTTTACCCAGCCCAAAATGATGTATAAAGACACCATACTGGCTTTGGTAATAATTTCTGTTATCTTATATGCCAGTGGATCAAAAGTTCTCTCTTATATCTATTCCCAAACCAGACTTAATAATGTTAAGTTGATACATTCTCAGGTTGATACATTTAAATTCTGACTTTTTCCCCATTGAAAAATATAAAGAGAAATGAGTTTTCAACTTTGACTTACATGCTAGAGACAGTAACGTAGAAGTTCATGATGACTCCTAATGCTTTGGTTCTTAAGGATGTAAAGAAGAGATGATATCTACTTTGAATTAAATTCGAGATGTAAGGTTAGGAGCTCTCTCCCTATTTCTAATGGTATATGAGGTGAATCCCTTAGAGGATCCAGTCTGTTTTTTAGACTTTAACTTCCTTCGAAGATGGTAGCAACTGATGTGAAAATTTAGTTTCCACAAAAAAACACTTGTTAGGAATAATCGTATCTTATTTTTCAATGGAATTTTTGAGGCATCATTTATATACAATAAAGCTCACAGGTTTTAATTGTTCAACTTGATGAGTATTGACAATTGATATACAACATTTTCATTCACCTAGTAAGTTCCCTGTGTCCTTTTCGGGCAATTCTTAACGTTTCAGGGACAAGCATATTTTAATTTCTATTACCGCAGGGTATTTTGCCTGTTCCTGTACTCCATATAAATGGAATCCTACAGTATGGATACTTTACTTCTGAATTAAAATTTACAAAGCACTTTTACTTTCACTACTTCCATTAGATCCTTGGAGTGAGAGAAAGGTCCCAAGGTAAAAATTTTTATAGATGGGACAGCAAAGCTCAGACTTGCTTAATGTCACCCAGTAGAAGGCTTTCAAGGCAGAATTGAAGCTCGGTGTTCTGATTTTGGGTTCGGGACTCCTTCTGTTGAATTGTAGTGGATCCTGGAAAGATGTTTGGACTTGTCTTCCTCATAACAACAACAGTGATAATAAAAATAAGTACCTGAGTCTGAATGCCAGCATTGCCATTCCTGATGTGTGTGATTTCCAGTAAGTTATTTGATCCATTTCAGACTCAGTTACTTTATAAAGTAAGGATGGTAACAGCCTCATTCCTGGATCTGACACTCTTGTTTGTACTCCAAGACTCATATCTCTTCATGATTTCTGCTCGAGGTTCTATAAAACCTCAATACCAACAGGCAGAGTCAGAAACTAACTGTTGGGTTGTTACAGCACTTGGTTTAAGTCTTTCTGATCATATTTTATTTCCATTTTTCTCTCTCTGCTAAATCATGAGCTCCTTGAAAATGGGATGCAGTTCTTCCTCACCACCATTTCTTAAGTGCTCAGCACACCATCTGGCCCAGAAGTGATGTACGCTCTGAACTTGTTACAGGTAGCCAGAAATAAAGACAGGCAAAGCTCCTTTGGAGAAAATTTTGGCCTCCAACTTTTACATCACCACTCAGACTTGTCTGAGTGGGTCTTACTAGATCTGATACGAGGGTATGAAAAATATGATGAGATTATTTTCATGGTCATGCTAAACATGTTAAATCGTACCATAAATCTCCAAGTCATCAAACCAATGTAGGAGAAGAGAGTCCACCTACCTGTTACAGTTAGATGCCTGTACGGGTTAGGGAAGGACCACTTTGCCTAGTGCCCCCCTCCTCATGTGGCCACCTCCTAATTCCCTAGTGCTGCCTTGTGCCAGCCACCTATACCTAACTGCAGTGCTGCGGTGGTATTAAGGGAAACAATAATGTCTGCTAACGCTGTCAACACCTTGGCAATATCTGCCTTTCTTCAATTACTTTTGTTTACAAATTACTCCTAATTTTGTTCTTAAAAGCTAGTTAAGAACAAATGCTGCTAGGATTGATGGGAAGCTAACTGCATGATTAAGTAATTACGTTTTTAAAGCTTGCCTTACACTAGGACTAATGATATGTCACCCAGTAGCAGAAATTCCAGATAATGAATGCGAAATGTTTCTATGTACTTAGTTGCTTTTAAATCTCCCTTCACGCCAGAGCTGGTGCTATGCATGGGGTAGTGGGAGGAAGAAAAGGAGTGACAGCTCGGCCTCCCCAGTCTTTGTGTAGAAACACACACTCCCACCCAGGGCTCTTTTCTGCCCTCGAAGATGCTTTATTTTTTGTAAAGCTGACGCTTTATTTCCGTGTAGGGCTGATTGTTCGGTTGGTTCACTGATGAAAATGCTACATCGTTTTGTTGAATAAAGAGCCGAATGAAGTTAACTAGCAGGGGACTGTCCTTTCCCTGCAGGGCCCAGATTGAGAGTGGATCTTTTGAGTATATAACAGAACAGAATTCGAGTCAGAGCTGAAGGGGCTCTGCCTCTCCTCCTCCAACTGGGGACTTTCACGGGTGAGGATTGGTGGAGTGGGTGTTGGGTGAGCAGGGTCCAAGGGATGGAAGGAGAAATGAGGTCCCTTCATCTTTACACTTGGGATTCTTGGTCATTCGTAGGGGTTCTTGGCTTCTGGACTCCTGACAAGCATCAGTTCTCTTCTTCAGGCTGCAATCCTGCAGTTAAAGTCAGAACTCATTTTGTGGTGACGGGTAACGTTTCCTCAGTGAATACACAGGTTCTCCAATAGTCCAGCCATTTTCTTTTCTAGATAAAGACAGTGGGAAAAAGTGTTATATGTGTACGTGTGTATAATATATCAATGTTTTAATCTATTTTGTATATAATTGTGTCAACTATATATGCATATGCATTCATATATAATTTATATTTATGCATTTAATGTCTTTATATAGTGATATATAACACATGCATATAAAAAGCCTAGCACAGTAAACGTTCAATCTGTTGCTATACTTACATGTATAATATAATTATAGTAACAAGTTACTATAATGCATGTCTATATATCACACATAAACACATTGGTGTAAAACAGCTATATATGTACACTATACCCATATAGACACATATGTACATATTGCATATCTACAGAGATATTCTCAAAAATATATAATTCAACAACGTTAGAAAATGCTTCAGTTAATGGGGGTGCTCTAGTGTGGTAAGTTATCATCCATTGGCTCACACTGAAAGGTGAGCAAAAATCAGTCCTCGCTTTAAATCTAGATTCATATTGGCCAGTTACTTCACCTTCTTAACATCTTTCTCAGACTCCTTTACTTTAAAATATGAATTATAAAAAAAAAGTACATGAATTATAGATACCAACCTTGAGGGGTTGCTGTGAGGAGTAAATGAGTTTACATATGGAATTCATCCAACGGTCTTGCACATAGTAGGTACTCACTAACTGTTCATTTTGTTTCCCAAAGAACTGCAATTTCTTTTCCTCAAACACTGAGTAATAGTGACCCCTAAGAGAAGCAACAGACTGTGCATTTTCCCTGCTGGTGAGATTCAGACTAGTTATCTCTTACTGCCGAGTAACCACCGTAATAGACTGAGAAGATTTCCACTTAAATAAGTGGATGATCTTTTAGCTGACTATGGAAATGTAAATGGACCCTAATGAACGAATGCCATAATCATTCTTCCTGTTTCTTCTTTATAGACGCATTATTTCCTAAGGGTGAATGCATTCAGGGTACATACGCTTGGATATGAATACACATATGCATATACATTTTCAAGGTACTAGCTTTAAGGGAGAAGGATATTCATTAACTAGGGCTGTACAGTCTCTTCAAGGACTTCTATTTGCACCAGAATAAGGTCTATATTCCTTAGTCTGACATTCAAGGCCTTCTGACCTGACCTCAACTATGTCTAATGAGATATTCCAATTTCCCTGAGCAACTAGTCCTCTCTCTTCTGAATTTCCAGAAGATTCATTCCCTGTACTAATCATCTGACATTTTATGGCTTTATTTAAAATTTTTTACCTTCTCAGAGCAAGGAACTAGCTATTGAATTTAGCCGATAATATACTGGGCATATACTCTAAGAAAACTGTAATTCAGAAAGACACATGCACCCCAATGTTCACTGCAGCACTATTTACAATAGCCAGGTCATGGAAGCAACCTAAATGCCCATCGACAGACGAATGGGTAAAGAAGATGTGATACGTATATACAATGGAATATTACTCAGCCATAAAAAGGAACGAAATTGGGTCATTTGTTGAGATGTGGACGGATCTAGAGACTGTCATACATAGTTAAGTAAGTCAGAAAGAGAAAAACAAATATCGTATATTAACACATGTATGTGGAACCTAGAAAAATGGTACAGATGAACCGGTTTGCAGGGCAGAAATAGAGACACAGATATAGAGAACAAACGTATGGACACCAAGGGGGGAAACGGGGGTGGGGGTGGTGCTGGTGGTGGGATGAATTGGGAGATTGGGGTTGACATGTATACACTAATATGTATAAAATAGATAACTAATAAGAAACTCCTGTATAAAAAAATAAAATTTAAGAAAAACCATGCAGAATCTAGCAGAGAACCTAAATATATATATATATATATTTATTTATTACTTAAAAACATAATTTTTTCAGGATATACTTTATCTGGCTTATGATAGAAAAATTTAAATATATGGCACAATATTAAAAAATTAAAATGACCTATGATTTCATCACAGAAAGATAACCCTTAATAGCACCATGAGATATAAT